>NC_057803.1:536243642-536543642 GCF_018294505.1 Triticum aestivum
CGACCACCGCGGCGCTATCGTCGCCTCGCCGCCACCGCGGCCGGGTCCGCCGCCCCCGCCGTCCGGCCTCCTCTTCTCTCCGGTGAGCCGCCGACCTACCTCCCCGACGATTCCGGCGGTCCTCGTTCGGCGTGCGCCAGATCCAAATCCGAGCTAACCCTAGGGTTGACCTCGATTTTTCCCTAAGTCTGCAGTACAAGTGCTCATGTTCATAGCATCGTATCTTTGCACCCGTAGCTCCGATTTGGGCATATAGCATATCAAAATGTTCATCTCAGAGAGTACATCATTTCATTCCATTGCATCATTTTTATTTGAGTTCATCTTGATGCCCGAAATGCTATTAGAAGAGGGCTACTTGAGATATTTGTCAGATCTGCTGCTCCTTTTAGTTATTTGTCATTTTTGCCATGATTAATGTGTGCATGATATGCCCATGAGCTCTACATGTGTTTTATTAAGGGTTTTGCCATCTTTCCAGAGGTGCAACTCATGTATTTTTGTGATTTGTGTGGTCACTAGCACGAGCTTGCAAAGTGGTGCACTTGGTAATTCTGTTTTCAGGAACTTAGCATTTTCACTAAGTCTTTGAGCTGTTTATCTCATATGGCCATATGTTCATGTTATTTCCTAGTGATCCGTGCCTCTTTTGAGGATGATCAGTAAGGATGTTTTGTTAATCTTGTAGTTCTCTATCCATCCATGTCTTTGTTTGCAATTATGGAGCACCCTAGCTTGAGTCAATCGAGCTCTACTTTTGCTACTTTGTGAATCTGGCAGATTGTCAACTTGTTTGCAATTTTGCCGATGATATTGTAGTTGATCCGTGCATGCTATGCTATTGTTCTTGTCATGTCTAGCTTGAATTTTGTATATTCTTGATGGGTGTATGCTTAGCTTATCATGACCTGCTTCGTATTGAGTGCATCGAGCTTGTAAACATGACTACTTGAGATATGTTTCAGCATGTGCCAGTTTTCACTAAGTCTGAGAATTGATTGTGATTTTGCTATGTTCACATGCTTGCAATTGTATTTTCTGATCCCTTTTAGCTCAAGGTCACTAAGGGACTTTTGTTAAGCTCTTTGAGTAGCTCAATGCCATGCTTTACTTTGCCATGTTCAGGTCCTGTAGCATGTAGTTTTGATGCTTCGAAGAGTGCTACCTGATCTAAAATTCCAGACAAGTGTTAATTTCACTTAGTCTGAAATCTGTCTGTTATATGCATTTTTGCCATGCTTGTTTGTATCTGTTAATGGATGAATTGGCCGTAGCTCAGTGCTAGACTTTTGTTAAGCATCACGAATGCATCCCTGCCATGTATTTTTATGCCATGTTTGGGTGCTGTAGCATGTTCATCTCATTGCATTTAGATGGTTACTTGCTGTAAATCGCAGACCGGTGTCATATTTGAATCGCTTGCCATTTTCAAACCGTAACTCTGATTCCGGAGTTCTTTATATTGTTTTCAAGCGATTTCATCTCATCTTTCCAGCGGCACACTTGGATTCCCAAGTTGAGGCCAGGTTCATGCATCCCTTGTCAAATCTTGCATATTGCATCCCGCATCGCATCCCGCATAGCATACCATCCTTGCATCATATTGTTTGATCCTTGCACGTAGTTGATTGTGTCCTTGTTGCTTGTTTGTCTTGTTTGGGTAGAGCCGGAAGACGAGTTCGCTAATGAGGAGGCCGTTGAGTTTGCTTTCGAGGATCCAGTCAACTCTGACAACTGTGCAGGCAAGATGATCATACCCTCGAAATCACTACTATCTTTGTTATGCTAGTTTGCTCGCTCTTTTGCTATGCCAATGCTACGATGCCTACCACTTGCTTTCAAGCCTCCCAAATTGCCATGTCAAACCTCTAACCCACCATGTTCCTAGCAAACCATTGATTGGCTATGTGACCGCTTTGCTCAGCCCCTCTTATAGCGTTGCTAGTTGCAGGTGAAGATTGGAGGCCGTTCCTTGTTGGAACATTATTTTACTTGTTGGGATATCATTATTTTGCCATGTTATCTTATTGCATCTATATACTTGGTAAAGGGTGGAAGGCTCGGCCTCTCGCCTAGTGTTTTGTTCCACTCTTGCCGCCTTAGTTTCTGTCATATCGGTGTTATGTTCCCGGATTTTGCGTTCCTTACGCGGTTGGGTTATAATGGGAACCCTTTGATAGTTCGCCTTGATTAAAGCTTTTCCAGCAATGCCCAACCTTGGTTTTACCATTTGCCACCTAGCCTCTTTTTCCCTTGGGTTTCCGGAGCCCGAGGGTCATCTTATTTTAAACCCCCCGGGCCAGTGCTCCTCTGAGTGTTGGTCCACCTGTCAGCTGCCGGTGGCCACCAGGGGCAACTCTGGGCTGGCCTACCCGTACCTAAGACAATCTGAGTGTGCCCTGAGAAAGAGATATGTGCAGCTCCTATCGGGATTTGTCGGCACATTCGGGCGGTGTTGCTGGTCTTGTTTTAACCTGTCGAAGTGTCTTGAAGAACCGAGATACCGAGTCTGATCGGAACATCTTGGGAGGAGATCTATTCCTTCGTTGACCGTGAGAGCTTGTCATGGGCTAAGTTGGGACTCCCCTGCAGGGATTTGAACTTGCGAAAGCCGTGCCCGCGGTTATGGGCAGATGAGAATTTGTTAATGTCCGGTTATAGATAACTGGAACCTTAACTTAATTAAAATGAATCAACTGAGTGTGTTACCGTGATGGCCTCTTCTCGGCGGAGCCCGGGAAGTGGACACGGTATTGGAGTAATGTTTGCGCAGGTTGTCCTCTAGTTTCTCGCTCGCGCTTTGCCTCCTCTTCTCGCTCTCTCTTGCAAACAGAATAGCCACCATATTTGCTAGTAGCTTGCTGCAGCTCCACATATTTACCTTGCCTTACCTATAAGCTTAAATAGTCTTGATCGCGAGAGTACGAGATTGCTGAGTCCCTGTGGCTCACAGATTACTATTACACCAGATGCAGGGCCTGATGATTCCGCTCCAGGAGACGCGTCTGAGCTCAAGTGGGAGTTCGACGAAGACTCTCAACGTTACTATGTTTCTTTTCCTGATGATCAGTAGTGGTGCCCAGTTGGGGGTGATCGGGACCGTGTCGCATGTTGGGTTATCTTTTATTTCGGCGCCGTAGTCGGGCCATGAGTGTTTGGATGATGTAATGTTATTTATGTACTTGATTGACGTGGCGAGTGTAAGCCAACTATGTTATCTCCCCTTTATGATTTATATTACATGGGATGTTGTGAAGATTGCCTAACTTGCGACATATGCCTTCAATGCGATTATGTCTCTAAGTCGTGCCTCGACATGTGGGAGATATAGTCGCATCGAGGGTGTTACAGCAGTCACCGGAGCGGGAAGCCTCGTCGCGGGAGGTGGTGGTGCAGGCACCTGCCAACTTCCACCATGCCGCCGCCGTGCACCGCGGACCGCCGGCCCACCTGTGGACGCCGCCGGACTACGTCGACCTCGTCAGCGACGACGACGACACCGGCGGCCACTGAAGACGGCGACGACCACGGCATGGACAGGCGCGGCAGGAGCGCGCGGGCGGCTTTTTATTATTTTGTTTTTATGTTAATTATGGAACTGAGCCGTTTAAGTGCGGCGTGAAACTGGGTCGTTTTATGGCCGTGACCCCTAAATATGTTTTAAGTTTTTGTAACTGTGTTTATTTACTTTTTTAGGCATTTTTTTTGTTTTTTATCACGTTCATCCCGGACATGATTTGAGATGCGGCCGCGCGTTAGACGCACCCACGACCCAACGGATAGAGGCGGACATGAACAGATCCATTACCGTCCCGAAGAGACAAAATTCGATGAAACCAAACGTTTATTTAAGGTCGTGCGGTGGAGTTGGCCTTAACGATCGCCGAGCCACCATCACCATGAAACCCTACAAGTCTCCCTGCTATGTACTAGCAGTACTACTACAATACTCAGTGGAGTACATGGCGACACTATTGGATTTGACATACGTGCATGGCTGGTACTGACACGACGCAGTGGCAAGCACGTCCATTCTGCAACGCTACCGGGAGAGTAGAAACTTGAGTCCGGCCGGCTGACACGTCACCGGAACCTGAATACAATACCGATCGCAGTCAGACGGCGGCGAGGGAACGACGCCGCGTTGACCTGCTCATTCCAAGTCTCCGGCTCCAAGCAAGCAGGGCCGGCCACGAAATGAAAAAACTCGAGCCTCCAATCAGGAACTCATCTAGTGCCCGTCCACTGCAGCTGCAGGCTCCTCCCTTCACTTTCTTTCAGCACAAGCAATGGCGCGCGGCCCCCACCCACGTGCGCCCCCTCCCCTCTGCACGTCATGTGGCCCCGCGTCCGGCACGGGCCGGCCCGGCGGTCGACGGACAAAGGCAAAGCGGTGGACAAGTCCTCGTTGGCTTCCAGGCCGCCTGATCTTTTGTGAGTGTGACGGTGCGGCCACGGCCACTTCACTTCACTTGGACTGATGATTGACAGCCTGTGCTAGTGCTTTGACAATTGGACTCGTCCATCCGCTCGCCGCCGGTGAATGCTGATCGTGTTTCGAGTTTGGGCTCTTTGTTACTCCCTCCGGTCCTTTTTACTTCGCATATTAAATTCTCTGAAGTCAAATTTTATAAAATTTAACTGTATTTATATGAAAAAATATCAACATCTATCATTCTAAAGTTATACTCCCTCCGGTCCTTTTTACTCTGTATATTAGAATTTCTGAAGTCAAACTTCACAAAGTTTGACCGTATTTATATGAAAAAATATCAACATCTGCCATACTAAAGTTATATAATATGAAATTTTTAGTCATGACACATCTAGTGGTATTGATTTCAGATTGTAAATGTTGACACTTTTTTCTACAAAGCTAGTCAAACTTTACGAGGCTTGACTTCAGTCAAATCTTATATGCGAACTAAAAAGGACCGGAGGGAGTACAATAAGAAACTTTAAGTAATGACACATCTATTGATATTGATTTTAGATTGTGAATGTTGATACTCTATTCTATAAAGTTGGTCAAACTTTACGAGTCTTGACTTCAGTCAAATCTTATATGCGAATTAAAAAGGACCGGAGGGAGTACCTAGCGGTTCCATGTGCGCTCGCCTTACTATAGATTATAAACATTAGTATATACAGTAATTATTTCTTCTTCTTCTTGTTCTATCTATATTGAAGGGTTTATTGGTTTGTTTTTCGTTACAATAAGTTTCATTGAAAATAAGGCAAATATCTAGTCTCCGGTTTCGCAGAGACGAGAAGAAAATATTTCGGAAGGAAGATGATTTTATCTATGCCCTGCAGGTGGCTTTGCTTTCTCCCGTCCCCGGTGTGTGGGGCACGTCCATGCAGGCAGCAAGCACGGATGCTCTAGTTGTAGGGCAGGGCATGATGACTAAGCGCGGAGTGGATGCTGACATGTGATCTGATATGATCTCCAGCTCTATGATGATCGACATAGCAGGTGGTGCAGCAGCATGTCATATGTTGGATAGATCAATCAGATAGGAGTATTTACACTGGGTCCTTTGGCGACCCCATGAGAGGAGCACGGTCTTTCTGTGACAGGACACTACCCTCACATGCATGGATTGGCCCCTCTGCCTAGAGCTGATCCACCACACTAGTGCTTACCCCCTTGACTCGTCTAATAATAATGAGTCAGCCTTTAGAGCGTCGTCGTACCTACAAATTAAAGTCCCCGTGTACCGTTGCTTGTACACGAATTTAGAGCGTTGCAGCACACCCATGTTGAATGCCGAGTGAGTGCTACGTACAAGGACTACGCACCAAATGGTGTTGTCCCCAGTCCCCACCGTGGCACCACATGGAACACTTCATCATTACTTGGATATGTGTGTCAGTGTTTCTCTGCTTTTTCCTACATTATATCTTACTTTACTCCACTGCATACACAACCATCGAAGCGATAAGATGATGACATGTAAAGCCAATTGGGTCGAGAATCTGGATCATCACAACTAATAGTAGTACACCACTAACAATTGCGGGCATAATTTGGTTCACTTCAAGTTGATCCAGGCGACGACTGGATAAGCTGTTTAACAGTATCATTTGATCCACAAAAGGGTTCCACTGATAGTAACTAATTACGCCCAGCAAACAATAAGATAAACACAAGGGACCATCATGAATAATAAAGAAGCCAAAGTCTTGTTCGTCTGGTACATATACTAAGTTTAATAAGCAACCATCCAAATATCTGCCGACTACGACTAATCTTGCTTATCTCTCTTGTCTTTCTAGAGGTAAAGGGTTTACGAGCTTTATATCCTCAAGCAGTGGGGTAGCACAACGATAGTAACAGTCCCGGTTAGACATAAGGATGTGTATTGGATACGTGAAGCAAACAACCATTCAGTTTGAGGTTTCCTTCAAGGTTGCAAGCAGACGAAAGTGTTCCATTCAATCTGAGCTGGCACAAAAGGTGAATCGCCTAGTGTAATTTGCTTCTAGAAGCAGTCCAACACCATAATAAAAAAATCGCTCCTAAATGCTACAAACACAGAGACCCACCACAAACGTATCAAGACAAAAACCACAGATCAAGGACACATAATAACGATGATATGATATCCTTACATGGATCGTTTTAGTGTTTTATTGCTCCCGGTCTCTACATTTAGGATGCACATAACACTCAATGAGTAACTCGAGACTTTGGATTTGCCGGTAAATCTATGTCACATATTCACAAGCAAGTACTAAGTTATTATTTTATATTGAATGACATCATATTGCACATAACATTTGCGCTTGCCTTACTATACATTATAAATATTATTATGTAATTATTTCTTCTTCTTGTTGTTTTATATTAAAGGGTTTATTGTTTTGTTGCTATAATAAGTTTCGTTGAAATTAAGCCAAATATCTAGTCTCCGGTTTCACAGACAGAAAGAAAATATCTCGGAAGGAAGATGATTTTATCTGATGCCTTGCAGGTGGCTTTGCTTTCTACGGGCCAGTGTGTGGGACACGTACATGCAGCAAAGCACGGATGCTCTGGTTGTAGGGCAGAGCATGATGACTAAGCGCATAGTGGATGCTGACATGTGATATGATCTGATCTCCCAGTTCTATGTTGATCGACATCACGGCTGGTGCAGCAGCATGTCATGTGTTGGATAGATCAATCAGATTTTTACGGCAGAAATCACATATCTGACCTCAGGCAGAAATCAAATCACAAACTGACCTGGTCACGAAAAAATTTCACTCTGCCGACCCTTTGGTGTGGCGCCCGACAGCCGGGCGCCGCACCCTACTGTGCAGCGTCCTTCCCTTAGGCGTCGCACATCCTGCCAGCGTGGCAGCCCTGGTCCAGTTGCGGCCCCACACGCACCTGTGCAACGCCTAAGGTCTAGGCGCCACACACCTGTAATGTGCAGCGCCTAGCTCTTGGGCGCTGCACAGTCTGTGTTCCACTTGGGCTGGCCCCACCCTCTCTCCCCTCCCACCCCCACCCCACACACCCCCACCCGACCCAAACCCTTAGACTTGCGGCCCTCCCCTCTTCCCCTCTCCCCCCTCTCAAATCCTTCTCAAATCTTGCAAATCCGCCACACACCGTGGATTTCGAAGCCAACCCCTCCCTTAAGGTAATCTCCTCCGATCCCCTCGTTTTCATCCATAGGAATTGTCACATTTGCTCAAATCTTGCTAGTTTGGGGAAACCCTAGATTTTGATAGGATTTGGAAATTTGTGTTGAATGATGTTATATTTTTTTGCTAATTTGGGTTGTTTAGGCTTCCATAGTATGCTAGGGTTAGGGTTATGTGTGTTTGATGTTGGTGTTAGGGTTATGTTGGTGTTAGGGTTGTGCTTATTGTTATGTGGGGGTTAGGGTTATTAATTCATATATATGTTAGGGCATATGTGTGCAAATATTTTTCTTAAGTATTTACCTGATATATGTGTGTTTTTGATTATCGTAGGGATGGGGAGAACATGTGTTTATGTTCATCATGTGGATAAAGAGGCCTTTTTGAAAGGCAATGTTGAGACGGATCCGGATGAGCTTGACATGGTGTTTGAGAGTAGTCCTAGCTATGCGGAGCTTTTGAAACAAGTGAGGAAAGATTTGAATTGGATAGACCCAAGTGACGTTGTTGAGTTCGAGGGAAGGCATAATGTTGGTTTAGGAATGCACATCCGTTGGAAGACAATGTGTGTGAACTCCGAGCAACGTTGGGTTGCATACAAGGAGACGGTTGCGGAATCTCTAGACAAGGCTCTTGAGTTATTTGCCTCCAAGAAGGTTGAGTCTACTTTGAATTTAGACTTGAACCGGAACCCCTCCCCGTTGGTTGCTAGCACTCCCCCACCCATGAACCAAGATCAAATGAGTGAACCTCAATTCACGCAAGAAGATTGGCCAACATTGAGCCCGACTCCAAACAATCAAAATGAAGGTTTTGAAGAGGAGAATGATGAGTATGAGGAGGATGACAACGAAGTTGACCTCCATGACAACAATGTGGGTGATCTCGACCAATATCATGTGCAAGAGACAATGGACCAATCCATCCCTTTTTCCCGTGCATATGCATCGGACTCGGATGACGATGGTCCTGATGAAGAAGTTGATGAGGAGGGGTTCACACCGAAGGAGGCCGAAGCATTCAAGAAGGTATTCGGGCGGGATCACAAGACACCATTGTTCAAGGATCTTAGTCTCGCGGATGAAGCCGTTGTGGATGGTGGAAAATGCATATCTCTTGGAGCTAGGCCAAGTTCTCACCGTGATTTGGAAGACGGCAAGAACGGGATATATCCCGGTTGTGAGTTTCAATCCTTCTTGGAATTGAAGATGTGGCTCGACAACTACTCGGTTACACATTATCGTCCACATAAAGTGGCCAACTCGGACGTGAATGTGCGTTACACGGTCAAATGTGAAGTGCCAAAATGTCCATGGATGGTGCGTGCAAGGCCATGGAAAGGAGGTCCCACTTGGCGCATAGTGAGTTGTCTACCAACTCACATGTGCTGACACAAGAATGCGGATGGCAAGCTTGTGTACCAACAACACAGACAACTCACGTCCGAGTTCATTGCTTACAGGCTGTCCAACCAAATATCCACACTTCCAACAATGAGCATCAAGAGTGTCATTGACCTTGTGAAAGCCATCTTTCATTACAAGGTGAAGTACGGCAAGGCATGGAAGGCGAAGCAAGCCGCATTCAAGATGTTGTATGGCAATTGGGAGGAAGCATACAACCGACTCCCTAGGTTGTTGTTAGCTATGGCCGCCACAAACCCAGGCATGGTTCACGTGGTTGAGCCTCATGGGCACCAAACATTGATTCATAACGGGAGGACCGTCCGAGTATTTGGCCGTGCATTTTGGGCCTTTGAGCAATGCGTGAGGGCTTTTGAGCATTGTCGGCCCGTCATCGCCATTGATGGCACGTTCTTGACCGGACAATACAAGGGCACTTTATTGGTTGCAATAGCAAGTGATGCCAATAACAGGGTGTTGCCTTTGGCTTTCGCTTTGGTTGAGGTGGAGAACAATGATAACTGGGAGTGGTTCTTGCGTCAACTGAGAACAAGGGTATTACCTGCTGAAAGGGAAATTTGTGTCATATCGGATCGCCATCCTGGAATTCTAAATGCGGTGGTGGTTGACATTCCCGGACATACAAAGTTGCATCATCGATGGTGCATGAGGCACTTTTGTGCAAACTTCTATAGGGCATGTGGTATCAAGGAGTTGGCCGATGATTTTCAGGATTGTTGTCTCGCTTTCACCAACAAGTGGTTTTCCACATTGTTCAATGCATTGCTCAGACACAAGAAACTTGACCCCGGCGGTCAGGAGTTTCTGAATAAGAACATTGCCGAAAGGAATATGTGGGCACGTGCTTTCGATGAAGATGGCCGGAGGTACGGTCAAATGACAAGCAATATGGCAGAATGCTTCAATAAGGTGCTCAAGGGTGTGCGTGCATTACCTATGACGGCAATAGTTCAATACACATTTGACAAGTTGAATGAATACTTTTTAAAGCACTCAATGGAGACTGATAAGCAGATTGCTGGTGAGAACAAGGATAAGCACAAGTACAATTTCCCACCAAAGGTCGAAGAATGGTTGGAATTTCAATCACGAAAGGCAGACTCCGAAGAAGTTGTACTATATGACGACAACGAGTGGAAGTATGAGGTGAAAGAGCCCGGAGGAACCACAAACGATGGCCGCCAACACGGAGGCCGGGCTTTCAAGGTCTCCCTAACACGGTGTGATTGCAGCTGCATGAGGCCGTCTTTGCTTCATCTCCCATGCTCGCACTTGTTAAATGCATCCCGGGTTAGGAATGTGGACGTCAATCACCCTCTTACCGTGAGGGAGTCCAAGTTCTCAATCATGACGGTAAAGAATACATGGACTCCACGGTTCCAGCCATACTTGGACCAATCACAGTGGCCGGAGTATCATGGAGTTCAACTATGGCCGGACCCGGAATTGAAGATCGTTAGACGGGGAAGACGTAAGACAAAGCGTCTTAGAGGTGACATGGACGGATGGGGCCGTGGTGGTGGTGGAGAATACGGCACCGGCCAATTTCAAGAGCCTCGTGAGCAATCCCGTTGTGACGGTGGAGGCAGTGGTGATCTTGGCCTTGGCGGCGGCCGTAGTGGAGGAATGTTCTCTTGGCTCAATGGACCATTGCCGTATGTAACTTACTATGATCTTGTTCTTTTGGCTCAATGCTTGTGTTGTCATTTTGTATTGTGTGACTAACTATTATATTGCCATTTTCATAGGTATGGAAACAATGAAGGGGGTGGAGGACACGGAGGGGGAAGGTGAGATCCCTTGGTGGTGGGAGGAGGGAGAAGAATAAGAAACTACATGGACCGTGATTTGGACAAGTATATTTGCTATGTGTGTATGACTATGTGAGGGGACTAATATTTCTGTGTATGACTATGTGAGATCCCTATGTGTGTATGACTATGTGATTTGGACAAGTATATGTGCTATGTGTGTATGACTATGTGATTTAGACTACTATTTCTGTGTTTTGGACGCCTGCATTTAATTTGGATATGATTATGTGGCATCTTTATGAATCAAAAAACAAAAAAAAAACCAGCAGTTATTTGAAAATAGCAGTTAGTGCAGCGCCTAAGGCCAAGGCGCCACACTACATAGTGCAGCGCCTCGGTCTTCGGTGCTGCACACCTGGACATGGCAGTCCAGAGAGCAACAGAATCATTCCAGAGAGCACCAGGAGCGTTCCAGTTGGTTTTGCACCCCAAAAATTGCTAAGTCAGTGTGCAGCGCCCAAGGAAAAGGCGCCACCATGGGCGCTGCACTGTATAGTGTGGCGTCCTTCCCTTGGGCGCTGCACACTGACTTAGCAATTTTTGGGGTGCAAAACCAACTGGAACGCTCCTGGTGCTCTCTGGACTGGAATGTCCAGGTGTGCAGCGCCTAAAGGAGAGGCGCTGCACTGTGTAATGTGGCGCCTTTCCCTTAGGCGCTGCACCCCTGGACATTTATTAGGCTGCACCAACTCCCTCCCACCCATCCCCACCCCACACACCCCACCCTCCACACAAACCCGAAGCTCAGTGCCTCCCCTCTGCCCTCCTCTCTCCCCCTCTCAAATCCTTCTCAGATCCGGAGTATTTGACCGTGGATTTCGAAGCCAACCCCTCCCTTAAGGTAATCTCCTCCGATCCCCTCGTTTTCATCCATAGGAATTGTCACATTTGCTCAAATCTTGCTAGTTTGGGGGAAACCCTAGTTTTTGATAGGATTTGGAAATTTGTGTTTCTTTGCTAATTTGGTATGGTTAGGTTTTCATAGTATGCTAGGGTTAGGGTTATGTTGGTGTTAGGGTTGTGGTTATTGTTAAGTGGGGGTTAGGGTTGACCAATAATTCTCGGTTTTGTAGGCATGGCTTCATCCGGTTCCATGACGAGGCCACCGTGTGCTAACCAAGAAGACATGCCGAACAAGTGGGAGGACGCATCTTTGGACAAGGTGAAGGAGAAAGATGTCAACATCCCGCCTTGTTGGTGTGGAGATGTTTGCAAGGTGAAGGTGTCCACCGACCGAAAGAAAGCATGGACGGAAGGGCGGAGATATTTTGTATGCCCGAACTATGCTTATGATCGTGCACTTCCAACTAACGTCTATGACCAACCACCGGCAAGCTCGAGAAGTAAAATGTTACTCTCAAATGTGTGTCAACACTAAGAACAAATTTTTATGCAGTCACCGCCTCCTCTATGCAAGTACTTCACGTGGATAGATCTTGAAGTGCCAGAAGATGTGAAAAAGGACCAATACGCAGATTGTCTTAGGCGGCAACGACGGTTCGAAGAATCGTTTCGAAGAGGCTTGGAGGAAGAGCGTCGTCAGAAGGAGAGGATGGAGCGGAAGAAACGAGAGGAGGAGAGGGCACGCCAAGCGAAACTTGCTCGTGAGGAGGAGAGGGCAAGAAAGCTTGCAAAGGCTCGCGAGGCGCAAAAGGAGGACTCGGCACGTGACAAGAAGGGGAAATGGCCTCGCTCTACTCAGTAGGGACTTCGCTTCGGTGCACTCATCGTCAACTATTTTCTAATGAATGTGTCATGAAGTTGTGAGGGCATGTGAGATGTTGGTGAACAATCTTCTAGGGCAAGCTGCCATTTGTCATTTGTAATGAATGTGTCGTGAACCATGTCGTAGTAATGTTTGAATTGTCTTAAGTTATGAACTCGTCGTCTTAAAATTTATGTTTGTTCAAATTGTTGTGATGCTGCAGTCATTGTAAGTATTGTGGATGTGATGCAAGCCAACTGTGGCTCTCTGGATGTGAGATTTTGGAAGTAATGCAGCGCCTAAGGACAGGGCGCTGCACTATACAGTGCAACGCCCAATTGTTGGGCGCCACACAGTACAGTGCAGCGCCTATATGTTGGGCGCTGCAGTGCTGCTATAAGCAAAACTGCAGAAACAGATGCCATTTTGGCCTCCTGCAGCAGCACTCACATAATAAAAATACTATAAACTGCACTAGTAAGAGTTCACCAACATATAACATAATAAAAATACTGTAAACTGCAGAAACTAATAACTTGAACATCATATCATTTAAGACAATTCAACATTACTTCAGGTTCGCAAACACAAATACCACACTAGTAAGAGTTCACCAACATATAACATAACCTCACAAGTTCGTCAACCTAATTAAACGGCTACAATTAACATGAACAAGCACTAATGCCTTCCGCGCGTGTTCCTGGTGGCACGCCTGCAGGCAAGCTTCTTCTTCTTAGGAGCACGAGGATCCTCTTCGTGCACTTCCTCCTCCGCCTCCGCCTCCGCCTCCGCCTCCTCATCCAAGCTAGCCATCCGCGAGGTCCCTACGACCACCTTTGGGTTGCCTCTGTTGTCATAGTCGTTGGGCGTGTACCGGCGTCTGGGATGCCTAGGCTTGAACACATATGCGGACCGAGCTTGAGCGTCCGCCAAAGTCATGTCATCATCAAGCTCATCGCCCTATCACACAACGAAACAATATGGTGAAGGCCGATGTCGTAATCAAGTGAGAATCACATCTAAAGGATTAGTCATACCTCTTGGGTGATCCCACCCTCATCATCCATATAAGCATATGAGGAACTCACATCGTCCCCCTCATGGTGAGGTGCGGGGTCTGATGGTGTACCAGACCTAGAGGTAGATGGTTCATCATATTCAGGATCACGGCAACCGAGAAGGTTCGATAACCGCCTTAACTTCTTGGCCTGACGCTGTAACACGAACAAGTGTGTAAGATATCAAACTTCGCAACATAGATTGGCTCTCATAGTGAATGCGATATGTACCTTGAGGAATGATCGTAGTGAACCATCATCATTGCCAGTTCCAACCGGTGTCTTCTCCAGAATAGACTGGCTCTCATCAGCTGCTTTCTTGATCTCGGTGCGCTGCGGATGAGAAAAAATGAATGCGTTAGCCATTCAAACATGTGTAATGCGGTCAACAGGAAAGTAAAGAGGGGAACACTTTACCACATAGTTAATCACCGGAACAGCAGGGACTCCTTGCCCTAGCCTGACATCTCTGTTGTACTTCCCCTTTGCTAGATCCTCAAAGTTTACGGGTTCTTCAAGAATATCCTCATTATATGCCGGCGGGCATATCTCAACTCGAGTAGTTCCAATAAACCATCGTACGTAGTTATCAAAAGCAAGTGAGTTGTGCTCACGAAGCGGGGCGCGTGCAGTGCTACGAGCTTGCTCCACACAAAGCTGGAAGCGGGTAACATACGTAGAATGATGCTTGGCCCAGTCCTTTATCTTCCGTTGCCTTCTCCTATCCAACCTGCGTGGTATAAAACCAAACATTAGCACAATCAAAAGGAGTCCCGATGATTAGACAATACACACACATGCTCTCTTACCTATGAAGTGCTTTATCCGTGTCCACCCAATCCGGCGGGTGAGGCTGGAAAAGACCAAACTGACGATACACGCGATGCGGCAAATGAAACTCAACCGCCCAGTTGCATATCAGTGGGCACCGCATAAGCCAGAGATCCTTATCCCGCAAGTACATCGGGTTGAGGCGGAAGTCCGCGGTGTACCCCAAGCTCTCACCCGCGCCATATGGCTGCCATTCCACCTATGAAACAGGGCAACAATGCAAATTTGATAACTATTTTTCAAGCAAGCATGAGAAAGGACTAAAGTAATGACCTCCTTACCTGCTCAGGCGTAATCGTGTCCAACTCGGCAATGTACTTTTGGTACATGAGATTGACATCGTTCGTCATCTCGGAAACGATATCCCACTTGTAAGCCCACGTGGGGCGCCGTAATTCGTCATGTTCATCTGCATACCAAGGATCAAACCTGACGCTCTTCGGGCGTCCAACAGGCAGACGCTCCCAGCTCCATACAGAAAGTAGAAGCAGATTACCACCAATGCCTGCACTAGGTGTGATCCTGCAACACGCATCATCCAGCTACATATGAAAGAAAAACAATGTTAACTTGACAGCAAGCTTGCATTGCTAATGAATAAATGAGTTGATCACAAAACAGACCAACTACCTGTCGGTACAAGTAGGCAAGAGTCGCTGAACCCCAGCTCCATTTGCTATCGAAGACGGTCAACGCCTTCAGCCACATCCATGGAGCGTTCTTGCCAGTGGAGTCAGGAAACAAAGTCCTCGACACAATGTACCACATATACACACGAGCATGTGTCTGGATCACATCATCAGTTGCATCCGGAGGGCACGTCGCAAAGTTATTTTGAATCCACGTGAAAGCAGCTCCGGCTGCCTTCCTTTCCCTCTTCTTCTTCTCTTCTCCCTCCTCTACATCATCCTCAGCCTCGGTAGGAGCCATACCGATAAGAGCAATCATCTGCTCGCGCCACCCATCAGAATCGGTGCTCATACATAGAGGCCTCCCGTCGATAGCAAGACCGGTGATCAACGAGACATCCTCGAGCGTCACGGTCATCTCCCCGGTCCGAAGATGGAAACTGTGGGTCTCTGGCCTCCACCGATCAACAAGAGCGGACACCAGTGGAGCGTTCAGATTCGGCGTGGACCGGCTGACCAACAGAATCCACGGGAGTAGTCCTGCCTGCTTGATGTACGGTGTGTACCGCTCATCGTAAGGCATGGCAGGACCAGAGACCCCGTGATACCGAATCTTCAGAGGTTCAAGCTTCTGCAAAAAACAAGTAATGACAAATCTTAGGGCATGTAAATTTCAACTAAAGGCAAATTTGCAAAATATTTAGATTACTCATTATTACCTTATCCTTCTCGCGCATCATGTAGGCCCGGTGTTGCACGTCGTAGACATCGTCCAGAAGCCAAACCATCCTTACAATTTCAAACAATAAACATATAAAAGTTCATCTTCATCTCAAATAAACTAAACAAAAATAGGCATCTCATATATATCTAAAAAAACTAAACAATCTAGGGTTTCAACAACAAGAATCATATATTGTGAACTAATAAATAACACTACGGTACTACCAATATGAATACACATCCTAAATCGAGCAAACCAAACAAATCAAGGGTTCCATCAAATCATGGACAAATCTCTAGAATGGCAACAAATTTACGGAGCAAAAGAAAGAGAAGGGAAGAGTTTACCTAGTAGGATGGATTGGGGATCGAATCCACGGATCAAATCTTCAGATCTGAGAGGGATGTGGGGGGATTAGATGGGGGCGCCGCCGCCGCCGCTGCTCTCTGTACAGAGAGCGGAGAGATGAAAAACTGCTTGGTCGGGCTGGGGCGGCCGCGCTTAAGTCACTGTGCAGCGCCCAAGGGCTAGGCGCTGCACGTCAAAGTGTGGCGCGTAGCTCTTAGACGCTGCACAGGTGCGTGTGGGGCCGCAACTGGACCAGGGCTGCCACGCTGGCAGGATGTGCGACGCCTAAGGGGAAGGCGCTGCACAGTAGGGTGCGGCGCCCAGATGTCGGGCGCCACACCAAAGGGTCAGCAGAGTGAAATTTTTTCCTGAACAGGTCAGTTTGTGATTTGATTTCTGCCTCAGGTCAAATCTGTGATTTCTGCCGATTTTTACACTAGGTGGTTCGGCGACCCCATGAGAGAAGCACAGCCTTTTTTGCTGCGACAACATACTACTGCATGGATGGATTGGCCCCTGTACCTAGAGCTGATCCACTGCACATCTAGTAATAATTCGTCAACATTTAGAGCGTCGTTGTACCTACAAACTAAAGTCACCGTGTACCGTTGCTTGTACACGAATTTAGAGCGTTGCAGTAGTGCACCCATGTTGAATGCCGAGTGAGTGCTACGTACAAAGACTACGCACCAAATGGTGTTTGTCCCAAGTCCCCACCGTGGCACCACATGAAACACGTCATCATTATTCATTAGTTGGATATGTGTGTCAATTTTCTCTGCTTTTTCCAACAATATATGTTACTTTACTCTACTTCACACATAACAGATCAAAGGGATAAGAAGATGACATGTAAAGCTAGTTGGGTTTGGAATCTGGATCATCACAAGTACTAGTATGTATGCCACTGACAATGGCAGGCATAATTTGGTACACTTCCTTTTCAGGCAGTTGATCCAGGCGACTGGGTAAGTTATTTAAGGGCATCTCCAGCCGCGCTTCCAGAAAGGCCTTCCCAGACGATTTTTTCGCGCCAGCGTCAGGAAAAGCCCAGTCGCGCCTTTAGGAGCCTGATTTTTGCCGGCTTGGGCCGAAAACAGCGCCGGCGGACGCAGGCCGAACCCGGGGCGCTGGGGGGCGCCGGGGGCGCCGGGGCGAACTGTTTTTGCGCGAAACAGCCGCGGGCCCGCCGCGTCAGCGACACGTCGCCTCGTCTTCCCCCAACGGCCTCGGTTCCCGCGGGGAATCAATGCCAAGGCTGCCGCCGGTCAGCCTTGCCATTGATTCCTCACGGGCGGCGCGTCACGGGACGGCGCGCCGACGCCTCCCCTCCCTCGCACGCGTACACACGGGCGCGGCGCGGCTATATAGCCGGTGGCCTACACTCGCCTGTGCCCACACCAGCCCCGCCCCTCGCCGCCGCCCAGCTCCTCCCTCTCCCTACCTCCAACGAGCGCCGCAGCCCAGCCCCTCCCTCTATCTCTCTACCTCTCCCGAGCCCGTCGCCATGGCGGAACGCTACCCCGGAGACGAGGCGGCGGCCAACGTCTTCGGCCGCCGTTCGCTCCGCGAACAGGAGTCCTGACTCCTATTCTAGGCGAACATCTCGGCGCCGCCGGACATGCGCGCCGGGCCGACGGGGTGGAGGCTCAGCGCCGGGGGAGTGCCCATTCCCCCGTTGCCCGACGCCGTGGCGAAGCCGACGTACTTCGCCGAGGAAGTCGAGGTCGTGCGCGCCTCCCTCACCGACGCCCAACTCTCCCTCCCCCAGTACGCCGCCGAGAACCACGCGGCTTGGGCGGCGTATTTCGAGCGCCGCCGCCAGCAGCGCTTGGCGTCCATCAACGGCGCGCCGGTGGTTGGCGGCCGGCAGAACATCGAGGGGCGCCACCTATGGTGGGGCGTCCCCGGCCGCACACTCGAGGGCGTGCTGACGTACCTCGAGGGCGGCAACGACCCGCCGTTGGCGTACCCAGCGAGGGCGGCCGCCCCGGCGCAGCACCGACGCGCCGGGCCATGGGCGCCAAGGAGGTTCGGGTCCTCCTCCTTTTCTTCCTCCTCCCGATCTTCATCGCACTCCTCCGGCACTCCGGCCCTGCTCGGCGTCAAGGCCGAGCCCGCGGCAGAGACGCCGCTCGGCCGGCGCACTCGCAGCGCCGACATCGTCATCAACGAGGACGGCCGGCACGCCTCCTCGTCGGCTCCTCCTCCGCGCTTCGTCAAGCCAAAGACGGAGCCGGGGCTCGCGCCGGTGAAGACGGAGTCGGGGCTCGCGCCGGTGAAGAAGGAGCCAGCCGCGCCGTTGACGATGGAGCTCGACGACGACGACGTGGCCCTGGAATGGGCGCGCAGGGACTCCATAGCGATGGAGAAGGAGCGTCTGGAGAAGGCGAAGGAGCGCCAGCGCGCCGCCCTGCTTCGCTTCGCGGAGCGTCGACGCGGCTGCGACGAAGGCGGAGTCGTCGTCATCTGCGACAGCGACGACGACGACGACGCCGCGCCGCCACCAGTCCGCCATGGCGACGCCGGGCAGGGGTCCAGCAGGAGCGCCCGCGTCAAGGAGGAGAAGGCCGACGACGACGATGGCGGCGACGGCGGCGACTTCAGCCAGTTTTTCCTTTAGATTAGTTTATGTATATGTGCTATATAATGAAAATCCGCGAACTTCGCTGAAATGTGCCGAAATTTATCGTGTTTGGCCAAAATTTATCGTGTTTGGCCGAATTTATCGTGTTTAAGCCGAACTTCGCCGAACTTCTTTTATTTTAAAACGTGCCTGGGGGCGGCCTTGGGGCCGGCGGCAGGGGACCAACTCGCCCCAGGCCCAATTTTTGCGCCGGGACACCCCCAGGCGGCGATTTTAGGCGCCCCCGAGGGGCCAACGGCTGGAGATGCCCTAACAGTATCATTTGATTCACAAAAGGGTTCCACTGATAATTACTGATTACGCCTAACAAACATTAAGGTAAGCACAAGGGACCATCATAAATAATAAAGAAGATAAAGTGGCGTTTGTTTGGTTCATATAATAAGTTTAATAAGCAACCATCCAAATATCGGCCGACTACGACTAATTTTGCTTATCTCTCTTGTCTTTCTAGAGGTAAAGGGTTTAGCTTTTTATCCTCGGTAGTGGGGTAGCACAACGATAGTAACAGTCCCAGTTAGACATAAGGATGTGTGCTGTATACGTGAAGCAAATGATCATTTAGTTCCAGGTCTCCTTCAAGGTTGCATGCATTACACTTTGTCATCCGCGGTCGAAAGTGTTCCATTCAATCTAAGCTGGCACAAAAGGTGAATAGCCTAGTGTAATTTGCTTCTAGAAGCAATCCAACACCTTAACAAATGAAAATGTCGCTCCTAAATGCTACGTACAGAGAGACCCACCACAAACATATCAATACAAAAACCAGAGATCAAGGACAGAGAATAACGACGATATGATATCGTATGGAATGAACTTATAATCTGATGATCGAGTCGATTCCATGATTATAAGTTCATAACCCTAGCGCCCATTCCCATTTTGGGCGGAACAGATCTACTAATTCTTTTATTCCAGTTAGTAAGAGGGATCTTGAACTAAGAAATAGAAAAGAGGGTATCCTGAGCAATTGCAAGAATGGGGTTCATTGATATTCCTGGTATAGTAGATGCTATCACACATACAAATGGATCATTTTAATGTTTAGTTACTCCGGGCCTCTACATTTAGGATGCACATAACACTCAATGAGTAACTCGAGACTTTGGATCTGCCGGTAAATCTATGTCACATATTCACAAGCAAGTACTAAATGTTTATTTTATTTTGAATGACATCTTATTGCACATAACATTTAGGAGTAGCACACCATCGCATGACCATTTTTTTTTTGCCTTCTAGATAGATGTTGGGCTTCTTTGAAACACATGATTCCAATAGCATAGGAAAAGCAAAACATCAAATTGATATGTCATGGACAATTAAATTCTCCAGCAAACAAAATCATTGCAGTTGGAGAGAGATAGAGAGAGAGAGAGAGAGAGAGAGAGAGAGAGAGAGAGAGAGAGAGCATCAGAAAACTTATAAATGAATTTCCCAAAATATAATGGAAAATCCCTATCATATGCAACTTTCAAATGAGAAGATGCATACTTGTTCTGCAGACACTCCCATAACTTTCTGGGAACACTTCAATTATATCAAGTATATAACCAACTACTAGCCTGAATGGGACAAATGATTTATTATCCCCAATTCTTTTCAACATTCTTGCCCAGATGGTAGCTATCCTCATTTCTTGGGCTATAAACAGGATGTGTAGGTAGTGGCTTTACCCGCATCTCGTGGAGGAGTGTCTATCCAACAGTATACATATGACACAATCATATTTCAGAGAGCATGACATGGAGAAGGTTGTCAATAAGATATATTTCCATAATGTGAGTTCTTTTTCTCTCAGCAAACCAAAAGACAAGTATAATATATTCTTTGGGTTTTGAACCAACTTCCCTAAGCTTTGGATATCTCGGCATGTGGAACTGTTGCAGAGATTTATTTTTTTGCGGGGAGCAAGGATATTGTTTTCTAACAAAAATGTTTTTTTCAGTTTTATGCAGACTTTTTTTAAGTCGGTTTTATGCAGATTATTCATATCGCTAAATTGATGGGTTCATACACGACCGTCCTGCAGTATATGGAGGCGCACGATTTTCTTGCCTCGGTGTGCTGCCACGTGGATATGGTAGCTTATATGGTCGACAGACTAAAAATATGATAACTCATGTATAAGGGTAGCATTTGCCGCTATTTTTTTTGTATAAAGAGCAGCACAATGACTATATTAATTTCCGTACTTCACAATAAATAATGCTGCATATACATAACTTGATGTAGAGGTCAGGGCACTACATACTTTTCTTAAAAAAAAAGAATCAAATCAAACGCCTGTAGAAGGAAGAGTTCGCGATAAGAACCGAGGAGTAGCCTGACGGCAGTGATGCCAAGAAAAGTTCATGACAATTTTGTATCTGTCTCTACTTAAGTACAGGGGCACTAGGCATGACAAGAGACTTTGGCACAAGCCACGCAAGTCCGATTAATAATCCTGCGAGGAGAGACTCCGGAGCCGAAATGTTCTCGCCGCTCCCTCGAAAACTACGGGATCGATCGGTCTGACGCTGCGGAATGCTGTGCGTCCATATGTACCTTGCGCACGGCGCCGGCGCCGGCGCTGCGCCGTTCCCGGAGTGTGAGGCAAGCGCTGACTCCAGTGATTACGCCCCATAGACGCTCGCCCAAGTATCTCTTGTGGTTTGAACTGTGCGCCAAACGACTCGAGAAGTCGGGCCAGTGTGATGCGGCGAAGATGTATCAGTGCGTGCAAAGATTCCGAACTCACGTTGCATGTCGTTGCTTTGGGAGGACGCAGCACGGCGGCAGCAGAGACGCAGGTGATGTCCAATGGCTTGCTATAGAAAAGTAAACTCGTTCCCTTCGACGGGCGACCGGCGGCATCGGCGTCCGTCGCCCGCCGTTTGAACTTGACCGTTTTTCGAGGTTTTTCTTCAGTTCTCTTTCCTTGGAGTACGTAGGTACTAGCAGAACATTCCACTGTGACATCGGCATTGGCCATCTGTTTCCATGATCGTATGCAACAGGGTTGAGCGTAATATATGGCCACGAGTTCAGGCTTCTCCGACAATGTTCCACACGAATGATGGACCGTGAGGGCCAGAAACACGCGTGCCTGCGCTGGAGGGTGGCCGACCGTCGGTGGGACGCGGCGGACGCACCGTGCACCCACCCAACCAACTGACCCACGCATTCTCTGCTTGTTCCGCAAGTTTGGGCGGGGCCGAAGGAATCAGGGGAGCAGACAAAGGCGGTGGAAAAGTGATCCCCGGCCTTGGGGATAAACGAGAGACGCTACGCCGGCCGCGTTGATGATTCTCCCGGTCTCGACGTTGCCGGCGCGGGGTGCATGCAGCGTGAGCAGATAGATATTCTGCTTCCAGAACGTGGCCACTCTACGCATGGTGCGTGTCGACGTGGGATATATCAACATGCTGATGATCTGGAGCGCACATGCAGCTCATGTGCCGGACAGATCTCCATCTGATCTCAACTTGTCTGCGCCCCGCCAAACGAAACCATGAGAAACACTGCTGATAACTCCACGCCCCTTCGCATGCACGATGCATGGCGTTGATTACCAACTCTACCTAGAGAACCAGACTCGCTGTGACTCCCTCCAACAACTCAATTCACGGTGTTCCGTTGCATCCACAAACGTTACAGCAACAAAAGTTTGACACGTGGAAAGAAGGAACATTTCAAATTTATAAGTAGTACAACAGCCATGTTTTTTTGAACACAGTAAAGATGTATACGTTCATACATACACACATACGCCACTCTATGAACGGACACACACCCTACATCTATGCGTCCCTTCGAGAAATAGAGCCGGCACATCATCTCCAGATTAACTAAGTCGTCACTAATATCTTCATAGTCGATGACAACTATGTTGAGTGGTGACCGCTAGATTTGAGGGCTATGAACCTAATTTACAGCCCCTCGGCACCGTGGCACCGTGTCATCATCACAACTACGTACTCTAGTAATATACTTTTCTCTGTTTTTTCATTCGTTGCTTGTTACTTTTCTCTGGTGCATGTGCACAACGGATGACAATGTAAAGGTGCTCCGCAAGCGATAAGAAGATGACATGTAAAGCCAATTGGTTTGGGAATCCACATCATCACAATTCACAAAGTATTTCTACTACCATGCCATTACCATTTACCAAAGGCGGCAAAATTAGGTATACTTCCTCGATCGTCAGGTGGTCGATCTAGATGACTGGGTAAGTTGTTTGTCTTCATCTGATGAGCACAAGAGTCCCCACTCCCACTGATTACATCAAACAAGAAAAACATCAACGTGGCTTTTGCTATATATACTACTCATACCACGCTATAATTAAACCACCATCCAAGGTTTCAAAAAAAAAACACCATCCAAGTGCTTAGATTTCCCGGGCAGCGAGGCAAAATTATCACACAGCAGCGCGGATAAGTATGATGCATCTTTGTAATTTTGTATCCACGGATGAATGACAGCTTCTAAAATGACTCCCACTTAGGCATGCAGGAGGATACGTACGTAAAGCAACCGGGAGGAAGAGGATTTAGATTCCAGGTCTCCTTCATGACCGCAAGGAGTACATACATCACTGTTTCTGAGGCAAAGGTGCCTTGCCCTCTCCTTGTCAAGATGCAGACTTGATTGTATTCCCTTCATAAACCCTAACTAAGGACCCACCTCACACTTTGTCAACTGATCACAGCACCAGGCTACGATATTATCATCACTAATACAGTATTGCCCTTCGATCCAAATATAGACATAAAAATCTTGCTTCACTCCTCTCTCTCTCTCTCTCTCTCTCTCTCTCTCTCTCTCTCTCTCTCTCTCTCTCTCTCTCTCTCTCTCTCTCTCTCTCTCTCTCTCTCTCTCTCTCTCTCTCTCTCTCAAAAGAGACCCCCTTTCTTGTACCGACTCATCACTCATACATCTATCCACGTCTGAGCTGGTACAAAGCCTCCATCCATGTCCAAAGCAATGTGCTTCTAGAAGCATTTCGACATCTTAGCGGCCAAAGCATCCGTCCTGAACGGTATGGAAGCAGAAAAGAGCCCACCACCACAGCACGAATCAATCAAAATGACCACCGAAAAGAGAGAAAGAAAGTGCAGAGACCGGAGGGGAGGACACCCCTCCACTCTCTTCCACATAAAAATCCAAGAGAAAGCTACGAGGTGGCAAGTAAAGCAACCACAAAAAGGAGATGATCCATGAGTTGTAAAGCAGGAAAACACTGGTAAATCTAGGTCGCAATCAACTGGCATGTGTGCCTCCACCAGCACATGAACATGTCGAGTACTATTTTATCTTGCCTTCTAGAAACGTTTCAACGGCTCAGTGTACAGACAACAACAAAAGCTCCCATGAAAAAAGGTACTACGAGCACCTCAAGCCCAAGAAAGTAGTAGTAGTATGAGAATACAAAGGAGGAGTATACAAATTTTATCTAGGGAATCCAAATTCTCTTGCTCAGTTAGATTATTGCTACAATTAATCAAGGGTTAATTGGATAAATGCCACTCGAATTCTGACGATTTCAAGAAACACCACTGTAATTTTCAAATTTTGAAAAATGCCACTGCAAATTTTGCAAACTTTGAAAAACGCACAAGAGACTTTGAAAAATGCCATTTTTAAAGTTTCAAAATTGCAGTGGCATTTCTCGGAATCGTCAGAATTCGATTGGCATTTATCAAATTAACCCATTAATCCATGCAAAGTAGTTAGCAGCCTGCCTAGCATATCCAAGGATAACGTGAATTCGACATTTTTTTGTAAATAAAATAAATGTGTAACTATTTAAGTATAGCTACATGAACACGACTGCTACACCGACAGAGATGGAGACGCCAACTTTTGCCTGCAGCGTCCCGGATTATAAAATCGCCCATCTTTGGACAGCACCCGCCCTCTGGTCCTGGCCTGGCCACCACAAGCGAATGGAGCAAACGGCCCGTGGCAAAAATCCAAAGGAAAATACTGCTTCTGCCGTGGAATCAATCCCGCATGCAGAACAGTCCAACAGTACGCGAACACAGCGCCGTGTATTGCCCGGCAAGCTTCGCCAGCGCCAAAACCTCGGCGCTTAATCTGAGGCGGCGGGTCTTCGTGTCCGCCGTATGCCGGAGAGCTCCGTAATATGTGTGGATGCGTGATTCATGGCGACGGTCGATGACACCCACTTTCTTTCTGAAGCTTTTCCTTTCCTTTGATTGTTCTCATGCTTCTGGTCGCGAGCTGAAGAAGAAGAACTGAGCTCCACGCTTCTGCTTCCTTCTCGGAAAAGTACTTGAGCTTCGGATGAATCGCTTCTAGAAGCATGCTTCTGCTTCTTGGAAAAGCACTCGAGCTTTGGATAATCGCTTCTAGAAGCACGTCGACAGGCAACGGATCAAAGTAGAATATGCCCAACTGCTGGACCGAATGGAACAGATCACCGCGCGAATCTAATCGACTAAGCAAACTTGGAATGACGTGTTCGTAATAACCATCCAATCACCGCCGGATCAACTGCCATTTCTATATCCCAAGAAAGTGAATAGTACAAATTTGAGGGCGCCAAAGTCGTCGCCTGACTTGCATCATCATGGTACACGCCAAGGCAAACATCACGGGAGGATATGGTAGAGTAATCACACTTGGCCCGGCACCACCATTTTTCTATCTCCGGATGCCAACGGACACATAATCCAAAACAATGGACTGGCGCCAACGGTGCCAGGGAAAGTCCGCGGCAGTTTTGTACTACCATTTGGCGCCACGAGGCAAGGCACGCACGATTTCGATTAATAGTCTTTGGAGAGAATTCTTGGTCTGAAATGTTCTTTGTAGTAATCTGTTCGTGCTCAGCACATCTCCACGAAAACGACGGGATTAACTAGAGATGGATGGTTATTACGTCGTACCATGTGCTGTGTCCATTTGGACCTTGTGGGCGGCGCCGGCGACGTGCGGTTTCGTGCCTGCCATGGGGTGCCATTGCCATAGCCATTGCCATCCCGTGCGAGACGCTGACTCTGGTGATTGAGAACCAGCCACGAGCGTCGCTTGTGGTTGTGGGCGAGGCAAGCTTGCTCGCCGTCGTCAGCTCACATGTTTGTTTGACTTGTACTGCAGGAGTATCAATATCAAGGCATCATGGCCGTGCAGGAGACTATCAATCTCACACCATTCTCTGTGTGAATCAATGTGGGCGATGGAGGGCTATTTTCCCGTATCACGCGCTCATGGCTCTCGCGAGCCCGCCTGCGCCGGCGGCGGCGCCACCTTGATCTCCCGTCTCCGGCCTCCACTGCACCTGCCCGACCCAGATCTGGCATCCTCTCCACGCCCTCTCGCAGCTCAGGTATTTCTCCTCGCGGGTGGCGCCATGGCTGCTCATCCTCGACCTCGGCCCGCATCTGCATCGGCCGCGACGGCGGCGGCCACTCCTGCCGTGCCGAGCGCCGGCTCGCCGCCGCCCACTGCTCCAGCCCCCGCGGCTGCCCTCGCCTCCCGCCGCACCGACCCTCGACCTCGGCCCGCATCTGCGTCGGTCGCGACAGCGGCGACCACTCCTGCCGGGCCGAGCGCCGGCTCCCCGCCGCCCACCGCTCCAGCTCCCGCGTCTGCTCTCGCCGCGGCCGCCCTCGCCTCCCGCCGCTCCGACCCAGCCGTCCAAGGGCGAAGGGTGGCACATTCGCTCCTCGAGAAGGAGGCGATGCCATCGGTTTCGACAGAGACCTCCGCTCCTGCTACAGCCTCCGTCCTTCCACCGTCGTCTCCGGGAGCACTCGTCTCCGACTCGTCCCCGACAGCGCCCGTCTCCATCTGGAGCTCGACTCACCTCTGCTCCAGTGCGCACCATGTCCTTCAGATATGGCAACCGTGGCCTTAGACATGGGGCGGCCTGTGTCTTGGGCTCCCCTCGCTGACGAGGATGTTGAGGATGAGGAAGAGGAGTTGGCCCCGTTGACACCACCGGCGGCCACAAGCTCTGTCTCAGCAGCTCCGCCGACTGAACCCTGTGTGATGCAGGAGACGGAGGCGAGTGAAGGATGGCAAGAGGTGCTGCCTCGGCGCGGTCGGTGCTGTCCGGCCTCACCAACTCTGGCATTGCCCCCTCGTCCCATTCCGGCTTGGCTCTTTGGTAGGTGTTGCAGATGTCTTGTTCCTGGGCATCGTGCGGCTGATTGCAGAGATCCCTTGAGGTGCTCCCGCTGTTTGGAGAATGGCCACTGGGCGCGTGGGTGTCGCAATGCTTGGCGTCCATTCAGCTCTCTTGCATGCCTTGCCATGCCGCCACGGTCTCGCCTTGACAATGAGCATTGCGCAGCTCTAGCTTCTTGTGAGGGTCCGATGAAATCCCAGCTCCCCTCCAAGGTGCTTCACCGCAGGTCCTGGGCATCGGTCGTTTCCACTCACGTTGAGTCGGGAACCCCATCCGATGTACTGCTCCGGTCCACTATAGCAGCGCAGGCGGAGCTCCTGGTGCGCGTTGGGAGCTTTCTGGAGCGAGCAGAGGCTGCTCTGGGAAAGCTCTCTCTTGTCCCGGCTGTGTTGCAATCCGCTCCTACGCCACGTCCTCCCAGTGAGGTTGATGTTGGTGTCTCAGTGGAGAGCAGTGTTGCGGAGCTCTATGGTTGTTTCTCCCCTAGAGCTGTGGACAACTCGTCACCTTCGTCTGCCTTGCCCACTGTGTTGTCTACCGCTGAGGGCGGGACCATTGCCGTGGTTGTGCCTCCGGTGCTGCAGGTGATGCCCGAGCTTCAAGTGGTATGTGCGAGCTCTGATTTGCCTCTATCAATGGAGCAAACGATGGTGGACACGCAAGCAACCACGAGTGAGGGACATGATTCAACTGTGACATGTGAGCAGAGTGAGGTGAGCTCGCTTGGGCGCTCACATGTGATTTTGGCACCCGTTCCACCGCCGCCGACGGATACTTCGAATGCTCTCTTTGCAAAAGAGCTTTGTGACTTGCTCGCTAGTGTGGAGGCTATTATTCCTGGAACTGGAAGGGCAATTGCCTGCCTCCTGACAGGATCGACATACAAGGGCAAATGCAAGAAGGCGAGCGATTGCCCTCGGACCGGTTTAGTGCAGGAGAAGTCACTAAGGTGCAAAAGCAAGAAGAGTGGCGTCATAGGTAAGGTGCCCGCGGCTGCTTAGTGGATGATTCTCGGTCCCTTGGCTCATCCTCGCGACTGGCCGTCCTCACGGGTTGGGTCGTCATTGTGGTTTTGGTGTGGTCCACTATCTTTTGTTGGGATGTTCTTGTTGGGTTCAATCGTGGTGCAAGCGTCAGGAGCTATGTTTGTAGTATGTTGGGAGGGTTTGGTGGGTTGCAGGTGTACTCATGGGGTCTCATGATTGGTGAGTAGTCCAATTATGGTCTGATTGTATCGGTTTTAGCCCGGTTTTCTGTAAATTAACTGGGCAATTCTCTTCTTCTTAATTAATCGATGAGGCAATTCTTTTTCCTCTGTTTTGAAAAAAAAATGTGGGCGATGGAAAGGAGGCGAAGCGAATCAATGCTCGTGACTTTGGTGAATGAGGTGTGTGAAGTGCGTGCGAAGATCGCAGCAGATTGCATGGCGCTCCGGCCTCCGGCTACGGAGTCGGGACGCGGCGCGGCGCGGGTCATGCTCGGGAGTACGAGCGGCAAATATCACGGGAGGTCAGGGCGCATGTCATGGCCGGTGGACGAGGTGGTATATGCACCACCGATTTTCCCGCACCGAGTGGGACAGGCAATCTGTGCTTGCCGCGGGCATCGGCGTCTATTGCACGCCGCTTGAATGTGTGTCGCGTGATAGCTCATTTTGGAAGATTAACGTCGACGCATAAGATTACACTCAAATACTGACTTGGGGTTGCCGAAGTCTTCATCCTTCTGCATTCATCGACGAAGCGTTGTGAGCATAACTCGATGCCCCCTCTAAGCTTCCGTATGGGCGGAGCAAGCTTTTTAAACTCAGAAACTTGTAGAACCAGCAACCAAAAAGTCATCGATGCAAACCAGAAGACAGCTTTGATCGTGATCTATGAAGCAAATCACTACAACAAAGAAGGGAATGTTGAAAAGGGCTTGTAGGAACTCCAAACTCCACGAAAGTCGGTCGAATTCAGACGAATTTACCAGAAACCTAAACCGATCGAATTATGGAAGACTAGCCGGAAGCACAAACCACATGCCCACCGACGATTCCATTTCGAACTATCTCGGCTACTGCAGCCAGGATTCTTTGAAATGGTGCGAGGCCGGTGGGCTGAAGCCGTGGCTTCTCCGCCAAGGTCCTTTTGTGCCACGGACATATGGCATCACTGCAGCAAGGTCTCCCGCCAGTTCATGCGAGGGTGGGGAGCCAACCTTGGTGCGGATATTAGGGCTCGTAAAGCGAAACGGTTGGACCAGATTAAGGCCCTGGATGCGGAGGCCGATTCGACCGGCCTCTCGGCTGACGACTGGCTACAACGGTACGCCTTTGAATCCTCGCTGATGGAGATATTCAAGGGTGAAGAGCTATTCTGGCAACGACGCGGGGCCCAGAAGTGGCTGCTTGAGGGCAATGCCAATACGGGTACTTCCAGGCGATCGCCAATGCCCGTCGTAGGAAGTGCTCCATCCCGTGTCTCTGGGAGGGGGACACCCTCCTGGAACACCCGGGTGAGATTAGAGCCCACATTTACTCATTCTTTAAGGAGCTCTTCACGGCGGAACCTCGGGGTGGGGTGTCCCTGGAAGAGGGCTTCTGGTCGGCTGCGGACAGAGTCTCTGATAGCGAGAATACAGAGCTTACCGTCCCATTCTCCCCGGAAGAGGTGGGCAGGGCCATCGCCTCTATGAAGGCGGGGTCGGCCCCGAGGCCGGATGGCTTGCCGGTGGTCTTCTTCTAGAAGTTCTAGAACGTTCTTAAACCAGTGATCATGCCCATGTTCCATGAGTTCTACATTGGAACCTTTGACATGTCTCGAATTAACTATGGGGTCATCACCCTTATCCCCAAAATAGTTGGGGTTACATATATCCGCCACTTTCGACCTATCACGGTGATTAATGTGTTTGAGCACATTTTCTAATGCGCGCGCAACCCGCTTAGCCCCTGTTGTAGAGTGCTTGCATCACCCCTTACAGACGGCCTTTCTGAAAGGCCGGCGGACCCATGATGGTGTTGGGGAACGTAGTAATTTCAAAAAAATTCCTACGCACACGCAAGATCATGGTGATGCATAGCAACGAGAGGAGAGAGTGTTGTCCACGTTGTTGGAAATATGCCCTAGAGGCAATAATAAAAGTATTATTATTATATTTCCTTGTTCATGATAATTGTCTTTTATTCATGCCATAACTGTATTATCCAGAAATCGTAATACACGTGTGAATACATAGACCACAATATGTCCCTAGTGAGCCTCTAGTTGACTAGCTCGTTGTGATCAACAGATAGTCATGGTTTCCTGGCTATGGACATTGGATGTCGTTGATAACGGGATCACATCATTAGGAGAATGATATGATGGACAAGACCCAATCCTAAGACTAGCACAAAAGATCGTGTAGTTCATTTGCTAGAGCTTTACCAATGTCAAGTATCTCTTCCTTCGACCATGAGAGCGTGTAACTCCTGGATACCGTAGGAGTGCTTTGGGTGTATCAAACGTCACAACGTAACTGGGTGACTATAAAGGTGCACTACAGGTATCTCCGAAAGTATCTATTGTTTTATGCGGAACGAGACTGGGATTTGTCACTCCGTGTAAACGGAGAGGTATCTCTGGGCCCACTCAGTAGGACATCATCATATGCGCAATGTGACCAAGGAGTTGATCACGGGATGATGTGTTACGGAACGAGTAAAGTGACTTGCCGGTAACGAGATTGAACAAGGTATTGGATACCGACGATCGAATCTCGGGCAAGTAACATACCGATAGACAAAGGGAATTGAATACGGAATTGATTAAGTCCTTGACATCGTGGTTCATCCGATGAGATCATCGTGGAACATGTGGGAGCCATCATGGGTATCCAGATCCCGTTGTTGGTTATTGACCGGAGAACGTCTCGGTCATGTCTACATGTCTCCCGAACCCGTAGGGTCTACACACTTAAGGTTCGATGACGCTAAGGTTATAAAGGAAGCTTGTATGTGGTTACCGAATGTTGTTCGGAGTCCCGGATGAGATCCCGAACGTCACGAGGAGTTCCGGAATGGTCCGGAGGTAAAGATTTATATATAGGAAGTCCTGTTTCGGTCATCGGGACAAGTTTCGGGGTCATCGGTATTGTACCGGGACCACCGGAAGGGTCCCGGGGGCCCACCGGGTGGGGCCACCTGCCCCGGGGGGCCACATGGGCTGTAGGGGGTGCGCCTTGGCCTACATGGGCCAAGGGCACCAGCCCCAAGAGGCCCATGCGCCTAGGGAACCCTAGAGGGAAGAGTCCTCAAGGGGGAAGGCACCTCCGAGGTGCCTTGGGGAGGATGGACTCCTCCCCCCCCTCTTGGCCGCACCCCAAAACCCATCTAGGGTTGGCCGCCGCCCCTAGGGGGTGGGAAAACCCTAAAGGGGGCGCAGCCCCCTTCCCCCCTATATATATTGAGGCATAGGGCTGCCCATAACACGCGATTTGATCTCTCGTTGGTGCAGCCCTGCCCCTCTCCCTCCTCCTCTTCTCCCATGGTGCTTGGCGAAGCCCTGCTGGATTGCCACGCTCCTCCACCACCACCACGCCGTTGTGCTGCTGTTGGATGGAGTCTTCCTCAACCTCTCCCTCTCTCCTTGCTGGATCAAGGCGTGGGGGACGTCACCGGGCTGTACGTGTGTTGAACGCGGAGGTGCCGTCCGTTCGGCACTTGATCATCGGTGATCTGAATCACGACGAGTACGACTCCATCAACCCCGTTCACTTGAACGCTTCCGCTTAGCGATCTACAAGGGTATGTAGATGCACTCCCCTTTCTACTCGTTGCTGGTCTCTCCATAGATAGATCTTGGTGTTACGTAGGAAATTTTTTGAATTTCTGCTACGTTCCCCAACACACGTACCCTCATAGACCGAAAGCGGAAGCGTTAGCACAACGCGGTTGATGTAGTCGTACGTCTTCACGATCCGATCGATCCAAGTACCGAACGCACGACACCTTCGAGTTCAGCACACGTTCAGCTCGATGACGTCCCGCGAACTCCGATCCAGCAGAGCTTCACGGGAGAGTTCCGTCAGCACGACGCCGTGGTGACGGTGATGATGTTGCTACCGACGCACGGCTTCGCCTAAGCACCGCTATGATATGACCGAGGTGGAATATGGTGGAGGGGGGCAGCGCACACGGCTGGGAGAGATCAACTGATCAACTTGTGTGTCTAGAGGTGCCCCCCTGCCCCTGTATATAAAAGAGCAAGGGGGGTTGCCGGCCGGCCCTCTATGTGCGCGCCAGGAGGAGGAGTCCTCCTCCTAGTAGGAGTAGGACTCCCCTTTCCTACTCCTACTAGGAGGAGGAAAGGAAGGAGGATAAGGACAAGGAAGGAGAAGGAGGAAAAAGAGGAAAGGGGGGCCGCCCCCCTAGTCCAATTCGGTTTGGGCTAGGGGGGCCGCGCGCCCTGCCTCCTCTCTTCCACCATTTGGCCCATGAGGCCCATTACTTCTTCCTCGTATTCCCGTAACTCTCCAGTACCCCCGAAAATACCCTAATCACTCGGAACCTTTTCGACGTCCGAATATAGTCGTCCAATATATCGATCTTTACGTCTCGATCATTTCGAGACTCCTTGTCATGTCCCCGATCTCATCCGGGACTCCGAACTACCTTCGGTACATCAAATCACATAAACTCATAATACAATCGTCACCGAAACTTTAAGCGTGCGGACCCTACGGGTTCGAGAACTATGTAGACATGACCAAGACATGTCTCCGGTCAATAACCAATAGCGGAACCTGGATGCTCATATTGGCTCCCACATATTGTACGAAGATCTTTACCGGTCAGACCGCATAATAACATACGTTGTTCCCTTTGTCATCGGTATGTTACTTGCCCGAGATTCGATCGTCGGTATCTCAATACCTAGTTCAATCTTGTTACCGTCAAGTCTCTTTACTCGTTCCGTAATACATCATCCCACAACTAACTTATTAGTTGCAATGTTTGCAAGGCTTAAGTGGTGTGCATTACCGAGAGGGCCCAGAGATACCTCTCTGACAATCGGAGTGACAAATCATAATCTCGAAATATGCCAAACCAACAAGTACCTTCGGAGACACCTGTAGAGCACCTTTACAATCACCCAGTTACGTTGTGACGTTTGGTAGCACACAAAGTGTTCCTCTGGTAAACGGGAGTTGCATAATCTCATAGTCATAGGAACATGTATAAGTTATGAAGAAAGCAATAGCAACAAACTAAACGATCAAGTGCTAAGCTAATGGAATGAGTCAAGTCAATCACATCATTATCCTAATGATGTGATCCCGTTAATCAAATGACAACTCATGTCTATGGTTAGGAAACATAACCATCTTTGATCAACGAGCTAGTCAAGTAGAGGCATACTAGTGACACTTTGTTTGTCTATGTATTCACACATGTATTATGTTTACGGTTAATACAATTCTAGCATGAATAATAAACATTTATCATGATATAAGGAAATAAATAATAACTTTATTATTGCCTCTAGGGCATATTTTCTTCAGTCTCCCACTTGCACTAGAGTCAATAATCTAGATTACACAGTAATGATTCTAACACACATGGAGCCTTGGTGCTGATCATGTTTTGCTCATGGAAGAGGCTTAGTCAGCGGGTCTGCAACATTCAGATCCGTATGTATCTTGCAAATTTTTATATCTCCCACTTGGACTAAATCCCGAATGGAATTGAAGCGTCTCTTGATGTGCTTGGTTCTCTTGTGAAATCTGGATTCCTTCGCCAAGGCAATTGCACCAGTATTGTCACAAAAGATTTTTATTGGACCCGATGCACTAGGTATGACACTTAGATCGGATATGAACTCCTTCATCCAGAGTCCTTCATTTGCTGCTTCCGAAGCAGCTATGTACTCCGCTTCACATGTATATCCTGCCACGACGCTTTGTTTAGAACTACACCAACTGACAGCTCCACCGTTCAATATAAACACGTATCCGGTTTGCGATTTAGAATCGTCCGGATCAGTGTCAAAGCTTGCATCAACGTAACCATTTACGATGAGCTCTTTGTCACCTCCATATATGAGAAACATATCCTTAGTCCTTTTCAGGTACTTCAGGATGTTCTTGACCGCTGTCCAGTGATCCACTCCAGGATTACTTTGGTACCTCCCTGCTAGACTTATAGCAAGGCACACATCAGGTTTGGTACACAGCATTGCATACATGATAGAGCCTATGGCTGAAGCATAGGGAACATCTTTCATTTTCTCTCTATCTTCTGCGGTGTCGGACATTGAGTCTTACTCAACTTCACACCTTGTAACACAGGCAAGAACTCTTTCTTTGCCTGATCCATTTTGAACTTCTTCAAAACTTTGTGAAGGTATGTGCTTTGTGAAAGTCCAATTAAGCGTCTTGATCTATCTCTATAGATCTTAATGCCCAATATGTAAGCAGCTTCACCGAGGTCTTTCATTGAAAAACTCTGATTCAAATATCCCTTTATGCTATCCAGAAATTCTATATCATTTCCAATCAATAATATTTCATCCACATATAATATCAGAAATCTTACAGAGCTCCCATTCACTTTCTTGTAAATACAGGCTACTCCAAAAGTTTGTACAAAACCAAATGCTTTGACCACACTATCAAAGCGTTTATTCCAACTCCGAGAGGCTTGCACCAGTCCATAAATGGATCGCTGGAGCTTGCACACTTTGTTAGCTCCCTTTGGATCGACAAAACCTTCTGGCTGCATCATATACAACTCTTCTTCCAGAAATCTATTCAGGAATGCAGTTTTAACATCCATTTGCCAAATTTTATAATCATAAAATGCGGTAATTGCTAACATGATTCGGACAGACTTAAGCATCGCTACGGGTGAGAAGGTCTCATAGTAGTCAATCCCTTGAACTTGTCAAAAACCTTTTGCAACAAGTCGAGCTTTGTAGACAGTAACATTACCGCCAGTGTCAGTCTTCTTCTTGAAGATCCATTTATTCTCAATTGCTTGCCGATCAATGGGCAAGTCAACCAAAGTCCACACTTTTTTCTCATACATGGATCCCATCTCAAATTTCATGGCTCCTAGCCATTTTGCGGAATCTGGGCTCGCCATCGCTTCTTCATAGTTCGTAGGTTCATCATGATCTAGTAGCATGACTACCAGAACAGGATTACCGTACCACTCTCGTGCGGATCTTATTCTGGTTGATCTACGAGGTTCGGTAGTAACTTGATCTGTAGTTTCATGATCATTATCATTAGCTTCCTCACTAATTGGTGTAGGTGTCACAGAAACCGGTTTCTATGATGTACTACTTTCCAACAAGGGAGCAGGTACAGTTACCTCATCAAGTTCTACTTTCCTCCCACTCACTTCTTTCGAGAGAAACCCTTCTCTAAAAAGGATCCATTCTTAGCAACAAAAGTCTTGCCTTCAGATCTGTGATAGAAGGTGTACCCAACAGTTTCCTTTGGGTATCCTATGAAGACACATTTCTCCGATTTGGGTTCGAGCTTATCAGGTTGAAGATTTTTCACATAAGCATCGCAGCCCCAAACTTTCAGAAACGACAACTTTGGTTTCTTGCCAAACCACTGTTCATAAGGCGTCGTCTCAACGGATTTCGATGGTGCCCTATTTAACGTGAATGCAGCCGTCTCTAGAGCATAACCCCAAAACGATAGCGGTAAATCTATAAGAGACATCATAGATCACACCATATCTAGTAAAGTACGATTACGACGTTCGGACACACCATTACGCTGTGGTGTTCCGGGTGGCGTGAGTTGCGAAACTATTCCGCATTGTTTCAAATGTAGACCAAACTCGTAACTCAAATATTCTCCTCCACGATCAGATCATAGAAATTTTATTTTCTTGTTATGATGATTTTCAACTTCACTATGAAATTCTTTGAACTTTTCAAATGTTTCAGACTTATGTTTCATTAAGTAGATATACCCATATCTGGTTAAATCATCTGTGAAGGTGAGAAAATAACGATATCCGCCACGAGCCTCAATATTCATCAGACCACATACATCTGTATGTATGATTTCCAACAAATCCGTTGCTCTCTCCATAGTACCGGAGACCGACGTTTTGGTCATCTTGCCCATGAGGCACGGTTCGCAAGTACCAAGTGATTCATAATCAAGTGATTCCAAAAGTCCATCAGTATGGAGTTTCTTCATGCGCTTTACACCGATATGACCTAAACGGCAGTGCCACAAATAAGTTGCACTATCATTATCAACTCTGCATCTTTTGGCTTCAACATTATGAATATGTGTATCACTACTATCGAGATTCATCAAAAATAGACCATTCTTCAAGGGTGCATGACCATAAAAGATATTACTCATATAAATATAACAACCATTATTCTCTGATTTAAATGAATAACCGTCTGGCATCAAACAAGATCCAGATATAATGTTCATGCTCAACGCTGGCACCAAATAACAATTATTTAGGTCTAAAACTAATCCCGAAGGTAGATGTAGAGGTAGCGTGCCGACCGCGATCACATCGACTTTGGAACCATTTCCCATGCGCATCGTCACCTCGTCCTTTGCCAGTGTTCGCTTAATCTGTAGTCCCTGTTTCGAGTTGCAAATGTTAGCAACAGAACCAGTATCAAATACCCAGGTGCTACTGCGAGCTCTAGTAAGGTACACATCAATAACATGTATATCACATATACCTTTGTTCACCTTGCCTTCCTTCTTATCCGCCAAATACTTGGGGCAGTTCCACTTCCAGTGTCCAGTCTGCTTGTAGTAGAAGCACTCAGTTTTAGGCTTAGGTCCAGATTTGGGTTTTCTTCTCCTAAGCAGTAACTTGCTTACTGTTCTTCTTGAAGTTCCCCTTCTTATTCCCGTTGCCCTTTTTCTTGAAACTGGCGGTCTTGTTGACCATCAACACTTGATGCTCCTTCTTGATTTCTACCTCCGCAGCCTTTAGCATTGCGAAGAGCTCGGGAATTGTCTTATCCATCCCTCACATGTTATAGTTTATCACGAAGCTCTTGTAGCTTGGTGGCAGTGATTGAAGAACTCTGTCAATGACACTATCAACAGGAAGATTAACTCCCAGTTGAGTCAAGTGATTATGATACCCAGACATTTTGAGTATATTTTCACTGACAGAACTATTCTCCTCCATCTTGCAGCTATAGAATTTATTGGAGACTTCATATCTCTCAATCCGGGCATTTGCTTGAAATATCAACTTCAACTCCTGGAACATCTCATATGCTCTATGACGTTCAAAACGTCGTTGAAGTCCCGATTCTAAGCCGTAAAGCATGGCACACTGAACTATCGAGTAGTCATCAGCTTTGCTCTGCCACACGTTCATAACATCTGGTGTTGCTCCAGCAGCAGGCCTGGCACCTAGCGGTGCTTCTAGGACGTAATTCTTCTGTGCAGCAATGAGGATAATCCTCAAGTTACGGACCCAGTCCGTGTAATTGCTACCATCATCTTTCAACTTTGCTTTCTAAAGAAACGCATTAAAATTCAACAGAACAACAGCACGGGCCATCTATCTACAATCAAACATAAACAAGCAAGATACTATCAGGTACTAAGTTCATAATAAATTTAAGTTCAATTAATCATATTACTGAAGAAGTCCCACTTAGAAAGACATCCCTCTAATCTTCTAAGTGATCACGTGATCCAAATCAACTAAACCATAACCGATCATCACGTGAAATGGAGTAGCTTTCAATGGTGAACATCAATATGTTGATCATATCTACTATATGATTCACGCTCGACCTTTCGGTCTCAGTGTTCCGAGGCCATATCTGCGTATGCTAGGCTCGTCAAGTTTAACCTGAGTATTCTGCATGTGCAAAATTGGCTTGCACCCGTTATAGATGGACGTAGAGCTTATCACACCCGATCATCATGTGGTGTCTGGGCACGATGAACTTTGGCAACGGTGCATACTCAGGGAGAACACTTTTATCTTGAAATTTAATGAGAGATCATCTTATAATGCTACCGTCAATCAAAGCAAGATAAGATGCATAAAAGATAAACATCACATGCAATCAATATAAGTGATATGATATGGCCATCATCATCTTATGCTTGTGATCTCCATCTCCGAAACACCGTCATGATCACCATCGTCACCGGCGCGACACCTTGATCACCATCGTAGCATCGTTGTCATCTCGCCAATCTTATGCTTCCACGACTATCGCTACCGCTTAGTGATAAAGTAAAGCATTATAGCGCAATTGCATTGCATACAATAAAGCGACAACCATATGGCTCCTGCCAGTTGCCGATAACTCGGTTACAAAACATGATCATCTCATGCAATAAAATTTAGCATCATGTCTTGACCATATCACATCACAACATGCCCTGCAAAAACAAGTTAGACGTCCTCTACTTTGTTGTTGCAAGTTTTACGTGGCTGCTACATGCTTAGCAAGAACCGTTCTTACCTACGCATCAAAACCACAACGATAGTTTGTGAAGTTGGTGCGGTTTTAACCTTCGCAAGGACCGGGCATAGCCACACTTGGTTCAACTAAAGTTGGAGAAACTGACACCCGTCAGCCACCTGTGTGCAAAGCACGTCGATAGAACCAGTCTCGCATAAGTGTACGCGTAATATCGGTCCGGGCCGCTTCATCCAACAATACCGCCAAACCAAAGTATGACATGCTGGTAAGCAGTATGACTTATATTGCCCACAACTCACTTGTGTTCTACTCGTGCACAACATCAACACATAAAACCTAGGCTCTGATACCACTGTTGGGGAACGTAGTAATTTCAAAAAAAATTCCTACGCACACGCAAGATTATGGTGATGCATAGCAACGAGAGGGGAGAGTGTTGTCCACGTACCCTCGTAGACCGAAAGCAGAAGCGTTAGCACAACGCAGTTGATGTAGTCGTACGTCTTCACGATCCGACCGATCCAAATACCGAACGCACGGCACCTCCGAATTCAGCACACGTTCAGCTCGATGACGTCCCGCGAACTCCGATCCAGCAGAGCTTCACGAGAGAGTTCCGTCAGCACGACAGCATGGTGACGGTGATGATGTTGCTATCGACGCAAGGCTTCGCCTAAGCACCGCTACGATATGACCGAGGTGGAATATGGTGGAGGGGGACACCGCACACGGCTGGGAGAGATCAATTGATCAACTTGTGTGTTTAGAGGTGCCCCCTGCCCCTGTATATAAAGGAGCAAGGGGGAGGCCGACCGGCCCTCTATGGGCACGCCAGGAGGAGTCCTCCTCCTAGTAGGAGTAGGACTCCCCTTTCCTACTCCTACTAGGAGGAGGAAAGGAAGGAGGAGAAGGAGAAGGAAGGAGAAGGAGGAGAAAGAGGAAAGGGGGGCCGACCCCCTAGTCCAATTCGGTTTGGGCTAGGGGGGCCGCGCGCCCTGCCTCCTCTCTTCCACCATTTGGCCCATGAGGCCCATTACTTCTTCCTCGTATTCCCGTAACTCCCCGGTACCCCCGAAAATACCCGAATCACTCGGAACCTTTCCGATGTCCGAATATAGTCGTCCAATATATCGATCTTTATGTCTCGACCATTTCGAGACTCCTCGTCATGTCCCCGATCTCATCCGGGACTCCGAACTACCTTCGGTACATCAAATCACATAAACTCGTAATACAATTATCACCGAAACTTTAAGCGTGCGGACCCTACGGGTTCGAGAACTATGTAGACATGACCGAGACATGTCTCCAGTCAATAACCAATAGCAGAACGTGGATGCTCATATTGGCTCCCACATATTCTATGAAGATCTTTATCGGCCAGACCGCATAACAACATACGTTGTTCCCTTTGTCATCGGTATGTTACTTGCCCGAGATTCGATCGTCGGTATCTCAATACCTAGTTCAATCTCGTTACCGGCAAGTCTCTTTACTCGTTCCGTAATATATCATCCCGCAACTAACTTATTAGTTGCAATGCTTGCAAGGCTTAAGTGATGTGCATTACCGAGAGGGCCCAGAGATACCTCTCCGACAATCGGAGTGACAAATCCTAATCTCGAAATACGCCAACCCAACAAGTACCTTCGGAGACACCTGTAGAGCACCTTTATAATCACCCAGTTACGTTGTGACGTTTGGTAGCACACAAAGTGTTCCTCCGGTAAACGGGAGTTGCATAATCTCATAGTCATAGGAACATGTATAAGTTATGAAGAAAGCAATAGCAACAAACTAAACGATCAAGTGCTAAGTTAATGGAATGGGTCAAGTCAATCACATGATTCTCCTAATGATGTGATCCCGTTAATCAAATGACAACTCATGTCTATGGTTAGGAAACATAACCATCTTTGTTCAACGAGCTAGTCAAGTAGAGGCATACTAGTGACACTCTGTTTGTCTATGTATTCACACATGTATTATGTTTCCGGTTAATACAATTCTAGCATGAATAATAAACATTTATCATGATATAAGGAAATAAATAATAACTTTATTATTGCCTCTAGGGCATATTTCCTTCAGATGGGATCCCAGCCCTTCATGAGATAGTTCATGAGGTTAGGATGCATGGTCATAAGGCCTATGATCATATGGACTAGTCCTTCTTTAAGTTGGACTTCCAGAAGGCCTATGATCGTCTGGACTGGTCCTTCTTGAGGTTGGTACTTCAGCGTCGGGGTTTTTATGACCGATGGTGCTCTTGGATCATGCAGTTGGTCTGATCTTGTAGGACTGCGATTAATATCAATGGCGAGGTGGGGCCTTTCTTTACGTCCTCTACGGGAGTGAAGCAAGGCGATCCGATATCTCCTCTCCTCTTCAACCTCGCCGTTGACGCTCTGGCAGGCATCTTGGATAAAGCTAGGAAGTCTGGCCACATATCAGGGGTTGTTGGCCATTTGATCCCGGGGGTGGGGTCACCCACCTCCAATATGTGGACGACACCATGATTATGGTTGAAGGTTCGTCCCTTGACATAGTGAATCTTAAGTTCCTGCTCCTCTGCTTTGGGGCTATGTCGGGACTTAAGATCAACTTTGACAAGAGCGAGGTCATCATTATAGGCTTCCTGGAAGATGAGCAACAACGAATTGCGGATAACTTGAACCGCTGACTGACATCGTTTCCTATCACCTACTTGGGAACGCCGATGAGCCGACTCAAAGATTCTAATGAGTGCCTTCGATCTGCTGGTAGAACGGGTGGCGGCGCGGACCGAACCCCGACGCAGACGGTTTACGTCCAAGGGAAGTAAATTGATCCTTATTTCTGCTAACCTTTGCGAGTCTCCCCATGTTCTTAATGGGGATGTATATCTTACCGGAGGGTGTCCATGGCTCCTTCGATAAGGAGCTCACGAGGTTCTTCTGGCAGGCTGCTGACGGCCGCCAGAAGTATCACATGGTCAAGTGGGCAGATGTCTGCAGGGCCAAGGACCAGGGTGGGCTGGGCATTATGGCGTCCCATCGCATGAATGTTGCACTTATGCTGCGATGGGTATGGCGGATCATGCGCGGCGAGGGAGGACTGTGGCTACGGCTGATTCAAGCAAAATATTTGAGAGGTGAACCCCTCCTGACGTGCTCCCGGACGGGAGGTTCCCAATTTTGGTGATCCATCCAAAAGATAAAGGAGGAGATCCGTCTTGGAATCTCCTTTACTATAGGTAATGGGGATGGGACTCAATTCTGGTTAGGCCCATGGATGGGTACCGAGACCCTTAGGGTGGGATTCCCTGCCCTCTTCTCTATATGCACGAACCAGTCTATCCTAGTTTCCATGGCGTCACGCTCGGGACAATGGGATATCCGGTTCCGCTAGACGTTTGGGCAGGCAGAGCATGCCGAATGGACTAGACTGTTGGCGGCTCTGCCGCCAGTTTTGCCGGACTATCCGGACACGGTAATGTAGCGGCTCTCACCTAGCTTCAACTGAGTTTTCTATCAAATCTGCATACAAGCACCTAGGCCACCTCCCTGTGATCCCTTGGCTAGCTAACTTGTGGAAGGCCCCCATGCCACTGAAGATAAAGATCTTCGTTTGGCAGCTCCTTAGAAATCGCCTCCCTTCGGGGACCGAAGTGCTCAAGCGACAGCGCCCGGGTGACGGACTTTTCCCTCTATGAAGGGTCCCGGAGACTGTGGCCCGTATCATATTCTCGTGCACGGCGGCTCGGGTCCTTTGGCAGTTCGTCCGTGAGGCATTAGGGCCCGACTGGGAGGCCCTGGATCTCGTGGACTTCCTCCAGGATAGGGCTACCATGTCAGGACGACACCACCGCATATTCTGTCTGATCTTTTTGGCCATGTCATGGACTCTTTGCACGACTAGAAATGAAATGGTGATTGAGAAGGTGTTCCCGAGGCAGGCGCCTGACTCTTTGTTCAAATCCTTGCTTTTCTGCAGCAATGGCACCTGCTTACTAGGCAGCACGACCGCGAGCATCTAGACTCCATGTTGTATGTGCTCGTGGTTTCGGCTCGTGGACTTTCGTCTTCTTAGCTTCGCCCGTCGACCGCCACTAGGTGGCCTTGTTTTTATTTTCTCTTATGTTTTTCTTTGGGCATTATTGTTTTGTTGCCCCAACCGTTGTCTTTATGGACTATTTGGATGTTGGTCGTATGGATCTTTGCTTTATCTATAAAGCGATGAGAAAACCTATTTCAAGATGATAAGCACGTCAACAAAAGGGAACAAGAGCGAATTCAGCCCAGCAGGCCGTCCTAGGCCGCCTTCGTGTACTGTAGCAACTGCTATCATATTTTGCTACAATATACAAAGGATTTGGGCCTCATGCCCCAAGCCTGGGCACTGGGTCCTAGATCCGCCACTGCCCGTGAAGACATTATTTGAGAAAGCGCCACCACCATGCCATCCCAAAACGCCATGAGAGAAGTCTATTTGAGAGACATTTCTCACATTGTTGTAGGCCAAGTTTGGGACAGAGATCGAACTCGTAGCCGTCCAAGGCAATGTGCCAACGTGGTCTTCTATGATGGCCTAGCCCGGCCAAGCCATCATAGAAACTCACAACGTTGGATTCGTTCGACCGCCACCGACTTCACCAACGCTGGAGCCAAGCACCATCTGACAAAAACCTCCACTTAGAGCATCTCCAACAGCCACACTAGATATTGTGCGCGCGGGGAAAATGCTAGTTTTAGCGCATGCGGGCCGGTTTGGACCGTGCCCTTCTTCCTCGCGTCGAGCGCCCCCCCCCCCCCGCCGCGCCCTTCTCCCCACACCGCCACGCCTTCTGCCCCCGTCGTCAACATACCGCTGCGCGCCCGGAGTAGCTTCGGCTACCGCGGTGTCCGTGCCCGCCCCTCCGGCGTGTATTACGCGGAGATCCGCTCCGGTAATATACGTTGTCTCGGGACGTTCGAGGCCGCCCGCGTGTACGACGCGGCAACATGGCACCTTGATAACCCACAAGTATAGGGGATCGCAACAGTTTTCGAGGGTAAAGTATTCAACCCAAATTTATTGATTCAACACAAGGGGAGCCAAAGAATACTCTCAAGTATTAGCAGTTGAGTTGTCAATTCAACCACACTTGGAAACTTAATATCTGCAGCAAAGTATTTAGTAGCAAAGTAATATGATAGTAGTGGTAACGGTAGCAAAAGGTAACAGTAGTAAAAGCAATGTTTTTGGTATTTTGTAGTGATGATAGCAATAACAACGGGAAAGTAAATAAGCGAAGAACAATGTATGGAAAGCTCATAGACAGTGGATCGATGATGGAGAATTATGCCGGATGCGGTTCATCATGTAACAGTCATAACCTAGGGTGACACAGAACTAGCTCCAGTTCATTGATATAATGTAGGCATGTATTCCGAACATAGTCATCCGTACTTAGGAAAAAGAACTTGCATGATATCTTTTGGCCTACCCTCCCGTGGCAGCGGGGTCCTTACGAAAACTAAGGGAAATTAAGGCCTCCTTTTAATAGAGTACCGGAACAAAGCATTAACACATAGTGAATACATGAACTCCTCAAACTACGGTCATCACCGGTAAGTGTCCCGATTATTGTCACTTCGGGGTTAACGGATCATAACACATAATAGGTGACTAAAGACTTGCAAGATAGGATCAAGAACACTCATATATTGATGAAAACATAATAGGTTCAGATCTGAAATCATGGAACTCGGGCCCTAGTGACAAGCACTAAGCATAGAAAAGTCATAGCAACATCAATCTCAGAACATAGTGGATACTAGGGATCAAACCCTAACAAAACTAACTTGATTACATGATAGATCTCATCCAACCCATCACCGTTCAGCAAGCCTGCGATGGAATTACTCACGCACGGCGGTGAGCATCATGAAATTGGTGATGGAGGATGGTTGATGATGACGATGGCGATGGATTCCCCTCTCCGGAGCCCCGAACGGACTCCAGATCAGCCCTCCCGAGAGGTTTTAGGGCTTGGCGGCGGCTTCGTATCGTAAAACGCGATGAATTCTTCTTTCTAATTTTTTTCTCCCCGAAACACAATATATAGAGTTGGAGTTGGAGTCGGAGAGGCACCAGGGGGGGCACAAGGTAGGGGGTGCGCCCCCCACCCTCGTGGATAGGTGGTGGGCCCCTCGGCCTTCATCTTTTGCAGGTATTTTTTATATTTTCCAAAAAGTTGCTCCGTGAAGTTTCAGGTCATTCCAAGAACGTTTGTTTCTGCACGTAAATAACACCATGGTAATTCTACTGAAAACAGCGTCAGTCCGGGTTAGTTCCATTCAAATCATGGAAGTTAGAGTCCAAAATAAGGGAAAAAGTGTTTGGAAAAGTAGATACGACGGAGACGTATCAACTCCCTCAAGCTTAAACCTTTGCTTGCCCTCAAGCAATTCAGTTGACAAACTGAAAGTGATAAAGAAAAACTTTTACAAACTCTGTTTGCTCTTGTTGTTGTAAATATGTAAAGCTAGCATTCAAGTGTTCAACAAAGATTATAACTAACCACATTCGCAATAACGCTTAGGTCTCAAGTTTACTCATATCAATAGCATAATCAACCAGCGAGCAATAACAATAAATCTCGGATGACAACACTTTCTCAATACAATCATAATATGATATAATAAGATGGTATCTCGCTAGCCCTTTCTGAGACCGCAAAACATAAATGCAGAGCACATTTAAAGACCAAGGACTGACTATACATTGTAATTCATGGTAAATGAGATCCAGTCAAGTCATACTCAATGTAAACTAATAGTAATGAATGCAAATGACAGCGGTGCTCTCCAAGTGGTGCTTTTTAATAAGAGGATGATGACTCAGCATAAAAGTAAATGGATAGGCCCTCCACAGAGGGAACCAGGGATTTGTAGAGGTGCTAGAGCTTGGTTTTGAAATAGAGATGAATTATATTTTGAGCGGTGTACTTCCATTGTCAACATAACAACCAAGAGATGGCGATATCTTCCATGCTACACACATTATAGGCGGTTCCCAAATAGAATGGTAAAGTTTATACTCCCCTTTCCACCAACAAGCATCAATCCATGGCTTGCTCGAAACGACAAGTGCCTCCAACTAGAAAGAGTCCCTGGGGGAGTTTTGTTTGCAATTATTTTGATTTAGTTTGCATAAAGAATGGGACTAGGCATCCCGGTGACCAGCCATTTATCTCGTGAGTGAGGAGCGGAGTCCACTCCTCTTGAGAATAACCCACCTGACATGGAAGATACAGACAACCCTAGTTGATACATGAGCTATTCGAGCATAGAAAACATGATATTAATTTGAAGGTTTAGAGTTTGGCACATATAAATTTACTTGGAACGACAGGTAGATACCGTATATAGGTAGGTATAGTGGACTCATGTGGAATAACTTTGGGGTTTTAAGGGATTGGATGCACAAGCAGTATTCCCGCTTAGTACAGGTGAAGGCTAGCAAAAGACTGGGAAGCGACCAGCTAGAGAGCGACAACAGTCATGAACATGCATTAAAATTAATCAACACTGAATGCAAGCATGGGTAGGATATAATCCACCATGAACATAAATATCATGAAGGCTATGTTGATTTTGTTTCAACTACATGCGTGAACATGCGCCAAGTCAAGTCACTTAAATAATTCAGAGGAGGATAACACCCTATCATACCACATCATAACCATTTCAATAGCATGTTGGCACATAAGGTAAACCATTATAACTCATAGCTAATCAAGCATGGCACAAGGACTATGATCTCTAATTGTCATTGCAAACATGTTTATTTATAATAGGCTGAATCAGGAACGATGAGCTAATCATATTTACAAAAACAAAAGAGGTCGAGTTCATACCAGCTTTTCTCATCTCGGTCAGTCCATCATATATCGTCATAATTGCCTTTCACTTGCACGACCGAACGATATGAATAATAATAATAGTGCACGTGCATTGGACTAAGCTGGAATCTGTAAGCATTCAATAAACAGGAGAAGACAAGGCAATATGGGCTCTTTTGTCAGATCAACAATAATGTATATAAGAGCCACTTCAAGAATTTAATTATGGTATTCTCTTATCGACCCCCAAAGGAAAGAAAAGAAATAAAACTATTTACATGGGAAAGCTCCCAACAAGCAAAAGAAGAACATGAAATATTTTTGGGTTTTCTTTTTAATTACTACTACAAGCATGGAAATTAAAACTAGCTAAAAGCTACAACTAATTTTTTTGGTTTTTCTTAAGGTTTATTAAACACACAAGAAGAAAGCATAAAAAGAAAATAAACTAGCATGGATGATACAAATGAAAAAGTATGAGCACCGACATCTAGCAATAAGTGTGTGAACATAAATGTAATGTCGGTGGGAAATACGTACTCCCCCAAGCTTAGGCTTTTGGCCTAAGTTGGTCTATGGCCATGGCTGGCCTGGCGGATATCCATAATAGTAGTTGGGGTCGTACTGCGATGAAGAAGAAGACTCTGATTGCCACTGGCTGGCGATCATCTTCGGATCCCACTAGTAATAAGACTGTCGTGAAGGATCAACTTGTGGTTCTGGCTCTGGCTCCATGGCTGGTGCAGGGTTCCGGTAGGCATGAATAGCCTTTAACGGAACAAGGTACTAGCCTGCAGATAAATCAAACAAAGAAGGAGCAGGCAGGGAAATAGTCTCGGGATGATGTTTATCAAAGAACAATTTGTATTTAAGCTCTCCTTCCCTATTCTTAACAATAAAATCATGTGCCACCATACTTTTATAATCTAAATAAACACGAGGCAGCACTTTTTCTTCCTTCTCATAATGCCTAATAGGTATGTTAAAATATGCAGATAGGCGTGAAGCATAGATGCCTCCAAAGATGGGGCCCTTGGTACGGTTCAGACTTAACTGTTTAGCAATAATGCCGCCCATACTAACAGAGTTATCACCGTATAAAGCATGGAGCAAAATAATAATATCAGGGATACTAAGGTTTCCACAGTTTCCGCGACCAATTAAACAACGACCAGCAAATAATGCAAAATAGCGTAAAATAGGAAAATGTATGCTAGTGATTCGTGCATCGGAAACCTTCCTTGTTTCCCCTACAGTGATAGTATCAATAAACCCGTCCACATCCTCGCGATGTGGTTCCTCTGTCTTGCCCTTGAAAGGGACCAAACAAACCCGACAAAAATCATAAAGTGACATCTCCTTATGCTCATCATATAAATAAAACTCCACCGTAGGTGGTGACCTCCTAGAATGGAAATGAAAGTTTTGCACAAAGATATTTGTGACTAAGAGATACTAATCGCATTGGTCGTGGAGGAAAGCAGTGAGGCCTGCATTCTTAGCCAATTCATGAAAATCTTCATAAATCCCGGCTGCTCTCAAGAAATCATCGGAAGGCCATTCACACGCCCGAACCTTCATGGTGCGAGGCAGATTATACTTAGGCTTCAGTGCCTTTTCCTTCGAGCTTCGGCTCGATGAACCCCTCAAAAGTCTCTTCATCATTTTCTGAAAAATTCTGAAATTTTTAGTAACTTCAAAATAAAAGTAAACCAAACTCAATAATATTGATAGCAACTACTCCTACAAGTGCCTAGGGCCTATATCATGCATCAAAACTACTTTTGACCATATAAATTTGATATGCAAGCTCAAGAACAGGGTCACCTAAGCAGCAAAAATTTGCAATGAATAAAGCACTAGAACAAAAACTAATTGGGCCAATGGAGGAGTCACATACCAAAGAACAATCTCCCCAAGCAGTTTTGTGAGAGGTGCTTTGAGCAAGGAGATCAAAAATGGCAGCAAAATGAGCTTGGACTCAGGTTTGAGCTGGATATTTATGTTTGGGGGAGGAAGAAGGAGTGTGTGGATGAAAGGATAAGTGGAGGAGGGCCATCATGGGCCCACGAGGCAGGAGGGCGCCCAGGAGGGTAGGGCGCGCCCTCCACCCTCGTGGGCAGGTGGTTGACCCCCCTGTTGTGTTCTCAGTACCAAATCTTCTCAAATATTCTAGAAAAAATCATATTTAAATCTCAAGGCATTTGGAGAACTTTTATTTTCGGGGTATTTTTATATTGCACGGATAATCAGATAAGAGACAGAAAAATATTTATTTTTATTTTATTTAATATAAATAACAGAAAGTAAAAGTGGGGTACAAAAGGTTGTGCCTTCTAGTTTCATCCATCTCATGATCATCAAAAGGAATCCACTAACAAGGTTGATCAAGTCTTGTTAACGAACTCATTCCGAATAACATGGAACCGGAGAAATTTCGAATAACACTATGTTACCTCAACAGGGATATGCACATCCCCAATAATAAGAATATCATATTTCTTCTTGACAGTAGGAAGAGGAAATTCAAAACCTCCAAATATAATCGATGGAATTTTTCCAATAGAATTGATATTGTGGACTTGAGGTTGTTTCCTCGGAAAGTGTACCGTATGCTCATTACCATTAACATGAAAAGTGGCATTGCCTTTAGTGCAATCAATAACAGCTCCTGCAGTATTCAAAAAGGGTCTTCCAAGAATAATAGACATACTATCATCCTCGGGAATATCAAGAGTAACAAAGTCCGTTAAAATAGTAACGTTTGCAACTACAACAGGCACATCCTCACAAATACTGACAGGTATAGCAGTTGATTTATCAGCCATTTGTAAAGATATTTTAGTAGGTGTCAACTTATTCAAATCAAGTCTACGATATAGAGAAAGAGGCATAACACTAACACCGACTTCAAGATCACATAAAGCAGTTTTAACATAGTTTCTTTTAATGAAGCATGGTATAGTGGGTACTCCTGGATCTCCAAGTTTCTTTGGTATTCCACCCTTAAAAGTATAATTAGCAAGCATGGTGGAAATTTCAGCTTCCGGTATCTTTCTCTTATTTGTAACAATATCTTTCATGTACTTAGCATAAGGATTCATTTTAAGCATATCAGTTAATCGCATACGCAAAAATATAGGTCTAATCATTTCAGCAAAGCGCTCAAAATCCTCATCATCCTTTTTCTTGGATGGTTTGGGAGGAAAAGGTATGGGTTTCTGAACCCATGGTTCTCTTTCTTTACCATGTTTCCTAGCAACAAAATCTTTCTTATCATAACGTCGATTCTTTGATTGTGGGTTATCAAGATCAACAACATGTTCAATTTCTATATCATTATCATTACTAGGTTGAGCATCATTATGAACGCTATTATTAACATTCACTAGTTTCAGGTTCATTACCAGATTGTGTTTCAGCATCAGAGATAGCAATATCATTTGGATTCTCAGGTGTTTCAGTAACAGGTTCACTAGAAGCATGCAAAGTCCTATCATCTTTCTTTTTCTTCTTTTTAGAAGGACTAGGTGCATCTACATTATTTCTCTGAGAATCTTGCTCAATTCTCTTAGGATGGCCTTCAGGATACAAAGGTTCCTGAGTCATTTTACCAGTTCTAGTAGCCACTCTAACTGCATTATAATTATCCTTACTATTCAATTCATTGAGCAAATCATTTTGAGTTTTAAGTACTTGTTCTACTTGAGTGGTAACCATAGAAGCATGTTTACTAATATGTTTAAGTTCACCTTTGACATTGGCCATATAATCACCCAAGTGTTCAAGCATATTTGAATTGTATTTCAATTGTCTACCAAAATAAGCATTAAAGTCTTCTTGCTTAGCCATAAATTTATCAAACTCATCTAAGCATGGGCTAGCAAACTTAGTAAATGGGATTTCAGCTTTATCATATCTATAGAGAGAATTTACCTTTACTACCTGTGTCGGGTTATCAAGACCATGAGTTTCTTCAATTAGTGATGGATCAAGATCATATGTTCCTTCAATAGGCGGTAAATTAAGACCGTGTATTTCTTCAATAGGAGGTAAATTCTTAACATCTTCAGCTTTAATACCCTTTTCTTTCATAGATTTCTTTGCCTCTTGCATATCTTCAGGACTAAGAAATAGAATACCCCTCTTCTTCAGAGTTGGTTTAGGAATAGGCTCAGGAATTGGCTCCGGAGGTGTCCAATTATTTTTATTTGTCAACAAATTATTCAATAGAATTTCAGCTTCATCCGGTGTTCTTTCCCTGAAAACAGAACTAGCACAACTATCCAGGTAATCTCTGGAGGCATCGGTTAGTCCATTATAAAAGATATCAAGTATTTCATTTTTCTTAAGAGGATGATCAGGCAAAGCATTAAGTAATTGGAGAAGCCTCCCCCAAGCTTGTGGGAGACTCTCTTCTTTAATTTGCACAAAATTATATATATCCCTCAAAGCAGCTTGTTTCCTATGAGCAGGGAAATATTTAGCAGGGAAGTAATAAATCATATCTTGGAGACTACGCACACAACCAGGATCAAGAGAATTAAACCATATCTTAGCATCACCCTTTAATGAGAACGGAAATATTTTAAGAATATAAAAGTAATGAGTTCTCTCATCAGTCGTGAATAGGGTGGCTATATCATTTAATTTAGTAAGATTTGACACAACAATTTCAGATTCATAACCGTGAAAAGGATCAGATTCAACCAAAGTAATTATATCAGGATCAACAGAGAATTCATAATCCTTCTCGGTAACACAGATAGGTGAAGTAGCAAAAGCAGGGTCAGGTTTCATCCTAGCATTTAGAGGTTGCTTGTTCCATTTAGCTAATAACCTCTTAAGTTCGTATCTATCTTTGCAAGCTAAAATAGCTAAAGAGGCTTCTTGATCAAAAACATAACCCTCAGGAATAAGAGGCAAGTCTTCATCATCAATTTCACCAGTATTATCAGATTCAATATTTTCAATCTCTCTAGCCCTAGCAAGTTGTTCATCAAGAAATTCACCAAGTGGCACAGTAGTATCAAGCATAGAAATAGTTTCATCATAAGTATCATGTATAGCAGAAGTGGCATCATCAATAACATGTGACATATCAGAACGAATAGCAGAAGCAGTTTTAGGTGTCGCAAGCTTACTCAAAACAGAAGGTGAATCAAGTGCAGAGATAGATGGCAGTTCCTTACCTCCCCTCGTAGTTGAGGGATAAATCTTGGTTTTTGGATCTTTCAATTTCTTCATAATGATAAACAGATATAAATCCCAAGTGACTCAAAGAATAGAGCTATGCTCCCCGGCAACGGCGCCAGAAAATAGTCTTGATAACGCACAAGTATAGGGGATCGCAACAGTTTTCGAGGGTAAAGTATTCAACCCAAATTTATTGATTCGACACAAGGGGAGCCAAATAATACTCTCAAGTATTAGCAGCTGAGCTGTCAGTTCAACCAGACCTGGAAACTTAATATATGCAGCAAAGTATTTAGTAGCAAAGTAATATGATAGTAGTGGTAACGGTAGGAAAAGGTAACCGTAGTAAAAGCAATGTTTTTGGTATTTTGTAGTGGTGATAGCAATAACAACGGAAAAGTAAATAAGCGAAGAACAATGTATGGAAAGCTCGTAGGCAATGGATCGGTGATGGAGAATTATGCCGGATGCGGTTCATCATGTAACAGTCATAACCTAGGATGACATAGAACTAGCTCCAGTTCATTGATATAATGTAGGCATGTATTCCGAACATAGTCATACGTGCTTATGGAAAAGAACTTGCATGACATCTTTTGTCCTACCCTCCCGTGGCAGCGGGGTCCTTACGAAAACTAAGGGATATTAAGGCCTCCTTTTAATAGAGTACCGGAACAAAGCATTAACACATGGTGAATACATGAACTCCTCAAACTACGGTCATCACCGGTAAGTATCCCGATTATTGTCACTTCGGGGTTAACGGATCAAACACATAATAGGTGACTATAGACTTGCAAGATTGGATCAAGAACACTCATATATTGATGAAAACATAATAGGTTCAGATCTGAAATCATAGCACTCGGGCCCTAGTGACAAGCATTAAGCATAGCAAAGTCATAGCAACATCAATCTCAAAACATAGTGGATACTAGGGATCAAAGCCTAGCAAACCTAACTCGATTACATGATAGATCACATCCAACCCATCACCGTCCAGCAAGCCTACGATGGAATTACTCACGCACGGCGGTGAGCATCATGAAATTGGTGATGGAGGATGGTTGATGATGATGATGGCGACGGATTCCCCTCTCCGGAGCCCCGAACGAATTCCAGATCAGTCCTCACGAGAGGTTTTAGGGCTTGGCGGCGGCTCTGCATCGTAAAACGCGATAAATTCTTCCCTCTGATTTTTTTTCTCCCCGAAACACAATATAGAGTTGGAGTCGGAGAGGCACCAGGGGCCCACGAGGTAGGGAGCGCGCCCCCCACCCTCGTGGACAGGTGGTGGCCCCCCTGACCTTCATCTTTTGCAGGTATTTTTTATATTTTCCAAAAAGTTGCTCCGTGAAGTTTCAGGTCATTCCAAGAACGTTTGTTTCTGCACATAAATAACACCATGGTAATTATGCTGAAAACAACGTCAGTCCGGATTAGTTCCATTCAAATCATGCAAGTTAGAGTCCAAAACAAGGGCAAAAGTGTTTGGAAAAGTAGATACGACGGAGACGTATCACACCTCAACCGGCCACGTTCGCAGATGAATTTCTCGGATGCTCGGACGCACCAGCAGGTGCAGGACCTCGCGCCTCCGCCGCTGCTAATCACCGACAAGGACCGCCGCATCCAGCGTAGGCGGGAGCGCCGCCTCGTCATGCCGAGGTGGACAAGGACGCCATGGCGGAGTGGCACCAACGTTTCCCGGAGGATGTCGCCGCCGAGAACGACTTCTGCACTGCGAGCCGTTGAACGGGCAGACAGGCGTGCGTGGAAGGCATTGGCGATAGCTTAGTGCGAACTGGGATTGGCGTCGACCTTTGACGACAATGATCCTCGGTGGGATGACACGTTCCTATCATCGGACTACACCACCGAGGGGGAGGACGATAATGAGTAGTTTCTAGTATATTTGCATCATAAGTATCGTTTTTATCTATTTTTATTTGTACCGTATGTACTAGTTTGTGGTACTGGGCTTGAACTATGTTATTTGAATTTTATCTATATGCTATTCGCATGTGTTGCATGGTAGTATCGGTTGCTGGCGCGCGCCGTTTTTTGCAGCGTCTGATGAAGCTGCTCACGCGCGCCATTTTTTACAGTGGCAGCCGGAGCCAGCGCTCTGCTGCACATAAAAAAAATACTATTTCAACGGTGTAAAAATTATTTTGCGCCTGTTGAAGATGCTCTTTAAGCCCTTGTCTTCTTCTCTGACCGCGGCAACCCTCCAGCAGTTACCAGCAAGCCACCCCTGAATCGAACCTCCCTCGGACAACGGCGAGAAAGAGAGGCGGCTAGGTTTTCACGATCGCCTTTGCCCTCTTTTCGTAGCTGCGCTTGACATTCCATTAAACCAACCGGACACCGTTAAAGATCGTCCACAGGGAGAAACAAAAGCCACGGAGGATTTACTAGGAGGATCCACGGTGAGGGGCGCCCACTGCGTGTTCTTCAAGTTACACTTACTGCATTGTGAAATGCTAAGAACAGAGTCGAGGAAGGCAAGCTAACGCTCAAGAATCCGTTTCGCTTTATATTTTCGTGTTTCTCAAAGGCATATTTGGTTGTTACTCTCATGAGATGTATCCCCGAACCCACAGTGTTTGCCTGTTTTTACCTGTTCCCAACGTAAGTATTTTTGACTGGAGGAGACGGATAAATGTTGCTTGCCAAGAACCATCAGGTAATCCAACCTCTATAGATTCGAAAACAAGGATTACTACACCCTTGATCCATCAGTTCAACCATACGACCAGGAATTCAGTTCTGCAACTGCAACAGAGGCAGATGAACACAGCTGAGCTAACTACACTACCTCTCTTCGCCTTCTATGCCGACATGCCGTCGACTACTAGCATCTCTGCCTTCCGCTCATCTCTCGCACACATGACATGGCTACCAAGAAGTCTCCTTGGACAGGAGAGCGGTCCGAGACATCACACGCGCACGGATCCAATGGAGAAGACGAAGCCAGCGAACTGCGGCGGTGGGCGCACCACGGTCCAGCTCTTGGACTTGACGTCGAACACCCACAGCGCGTGCCCGGTGCCTCCGCCCTCGGACTCGATGGCGCCGGTCACCACCACGCGCTCGCCGCCGCCGACGGCGACCGCGCGCGCAGTGCCGGCCTTGAGCCCCGGCGGGGACGGCCCGACCTCGCGCCAGCTGCGCCGCTCCCCGCGGTACTCCATCACGGCCGTGCCCTCGATGCACCACACCCGGCCGCGCACCACCACGTGCGCCGCCGACGGCGGCGCGCGCACGCGCTCCAGCCGGCGCCACTCGCGGGACGCCGGGTCGAACCACTCGGCGTCGCGCTCGAACCCGCCCTGGCGGCCCGTGCGGTACCCGCTCACAGCCAGGAACCGGTCGCCGGCGACGGTGGCCATGCCGTCGCACTCGTCGCGCTCCTCGGACATGTCCGGGAGCGGGTCCCAGGCGTCGGCGCCCGCGTCGTACGCCTCCGCCGTCTTCAGCGCGTTCTTGAGCTTGTCGTGGCCTCCCGCGACGTAGATCTTGCCGCCGGCCTCGGCGCAGGCGAAGAAGGACCGCGCCGACCGCATGGGCGCGCCGCGGCGCCACACGCCGGTGGAGGCGTCGAGCACGTGCACGTCCGCCACGGGCTCGAAGGTCTCGGGGTCCCACCCGCCCAGCACGGCGAGGCGGCTCCCCACGGCCGCGCACTGCGCGAACATCGGCACGGGCGGCGCGGCGCCCTCCCGGCGCCACTCGCCGGTGGTGACGTTGTACACCGACACGCCGTACGCCTGGGCGTTCTCCGGCGCGGCCCCATCCGCGTCCGCGGCCGCCGGGTTCCCGAACTGCAGCAGGTAGACCAGGTCCTCGTTGGCGCCGGCCTCGGCGCGCGCCAGCGCGAAGTCCGGCGCGGCGGCGGCGGTGTTCCAGCCGCGGCAGACGCCCCGCATCGAGCGGAAGGAGGCGTGCGGGACGCGCGCCAGGCAGTCGACGGCGACGTCGTCCGGCATGCCCGGGATGAGGTCGACGTGCTCGACCTTGCACTCCTGGACACGGCTCTTCTGGTTCCTCATCTTCGTTATCTCTGGGATTGGGATCGGGGTTGGGAATGGAGATGGATGGCTCTCCGGCTCGGCGGAAGGGTGGCATTAAATAGAGCGCTGGGGGTGGCACGTGGCGCGGCGTGATTGGAGCTGAGGACACATCGAAAGGTTTATTGAAGAAAAGAAAATTCAGTGCACTGGCGCCAGTCGAAATGCAGTTCACCGCGCACCGACGACAGCACCGACTGCGACCGATCTCTGTCGTGGCTTCTTCGCTTGCTTGATTCTTTGCTACGATCGAACCTTTTGTTTTAAATACGCATTTTGTTCGTAACGCATTTTCATATAAAATTCGAAGCATCTTTATAAGTATTTCGCAAAGCAACAGCCGAGCGAAACCCTAGACCACGCGCCTGCGTCCTCCATTTTCCATCTACGCCGGTGTAGCAGATGGGAGAGGGAGTAGTCTTGGGTCTCCCAAGCGTGTGTACTTTTGATTTATTTTTTTTGTCATTTAATTTTTGCTATTAGAGTAATTCTGGCAAATCTCCATAAGTACTGAATTCCCGTAATAACCTTCCGGTTGGCATTTGAGATTCCAAAAGCAGGTCCAACAAAAGCACGGAATTCATGCAAATACGCCAAATTCAGCCACGTTTACCGCTGGAACGCGGCCATTCCGGGCATAAATCGGTCCACTCTTGCTTAGCGGTGCCACCTCTCACACATCTCCTCTTTTCGCGGGCGTCACTTCTCCCTCATCTTCCCCATCGCCGCCACACTCACCCCACATCGGTCATGTCACAGCGGGCGAGCCTTTCCGCAAGGCTTTTCCCAGCGAGACTAAAGAAGATCACGCCAGGAGAAAGTTTCGGGAGAGGATGTGGAAACGGTTTGAGTGGGTTGAGAAGGAGGCGCCCCACAAGGCTGAATCAGCCGTTGGGCCGAAGCGCCTCCCAGCCACCTATTACTACCTTTTCTGCATGACGACGACCGCCTTGGCAGAGAGGGAAGCTACGCGCACGGAGGGCTACCGTTATGGTCGTCGTGGCCTTCTCACGTATCAAGGATGTCATGTGTTCGTAAACCACCACAATGGAAGAAGCCGAAGCATGCTTCATTTGAGAGTTCACTTCCAAACGAAGGAATATGCCGTCAATAAGTTAGCAGTAGTCTCGTTGTTCAAATCATACTAGGAATCTTTATTGAAATCCTTGTTAAAATATAGTTCAAAGTTTTTTCAATTGTTATTGGGTGAGATGGAGAAGATATAATTCTTGATAGCGAATGACAAACGGGTCCCACCTGGAGATTTTTTGTGTAGGCTCAATATATGGCAGTTATGTGTTTGTGCACAACATTGCCAGCCTCCAGAACATTATTGTGTGTGTTCCATATGCATTATGGCGACTCTGCTAGAATTGTTCTTAGCGGCTATATGCCAACCGTCGGTGTCGTGTTGTGAATTAATGGTCCTCCATCCTTGTGTGACATTCATGGTTGATGTCTAGAAGCTAGTGGTGTCTTAGTTTCTCTAGTTCCACTCCATTTTTGCCATGGCCTTCTCCTTCGGCGTTACTTGAGTTTTGAAATCTCAGTTCCTTCGGCGACTGGGTGATGAAGCAGTGCATAGCAAAGCTTATGACATGTATGTCCCTAGTCACAATGCGTTTTACATCATAAGATTTTTTATAATCCTCACCACTTATGGAGGGCGTCTTGTGCAACTATGAAATTTTCTAAGGTTAGTCAAGCTTATGCAAATATAACCTTCTATTAGTTCTTTACTGGTGCAAGAAAGAGCACCGACATGAGATTGATAACTAGAGATGGCGTCTTCAAAATGTTTTGATGGAACTTTAGAGTATGGCAACGTTTATTTGCTCGTCAGATTTATTCCAATTTCTTTTGTCATGATGTAACATCTTCTCTAAACTAAGTAAGTCAGATTTTTGGCCTAAAAAAGTTGATACATCGCCGGGGTGGGCTTTACGCCAACATAAAATGCGTTTATATATCTACCACTGTCAAAAGTGAAAGTAAACAAAAACTCTTCATACTCCTATCCGCCATCCATGTGTTGTTATCCCGGGAAAACATCCAAATTGTTGTTTGCTTTTCTCTCTTTATCGAATGTAATGAGCATAATTAACCCCTCTGGTTTCATTTGCACCAATTTGATAAATCAAGCATCCGCAAGGTCTGCGATAACTCCAGTGTGGGTATACATCCTGCCCTAACATCAAAATGGTTCTTAGTACAATTTTAGAAGAATAATCAGAAGGAAACATATTGGAGATGTTAGAAGTACTCTAGGCAGGCTCTTCTCCTTGATCATATAAACAAATAGAAAGTCATACTTCATGATGTTAAAATATCTATTCGCATCTCCTCCAACCCCCACTTGTTTTTACCCAGCAATTATCCTTACCAACGCGCCCAACCCTATCTTGTATGAAACAACTCAAAAGTAAATGATGCAGATTTCTTGCCCATTGGCGATATTGTGTTAAAGTTTTTTTATTATGTAACTCGGAGAAATATGCTAACCAATAAGAAATTTGTGACATAATGATAGTAGGATAATAAAGTGATACATTCTAGAACAAGGTGCATTTATAACCTTCCATAAAGACCATTACACACCTACATCCACCAATAAAATCACATACCCAATTACAAAACTTTGAGACCGATAATATATTTATCTTGACCCAACACACATTTCACTACATCCCAGGCATATATAGAAATTGAAGGAAATATGCCCTAGAGGCAATAATAAAGTTATTGTTTATTTTCTTATATCATGATAAATGTTTATTATTCATGCTAGAATTTTATTAACCGGAAACATAATACATGTGTGAATACATAGACAAAAACAGAGAGTCACTAGTATGCCTCTACTTGACTAGCTCGTTAATCAAAGATAGTTATGTTTCCTAACCATAGACATGAGTTGTCATTTGATTAACGGGATCACATCATTAGGAGAATGATGTGATTGACTTGACCCATTCCATTAGCTTAGCACATGATCGTTTAGTTTGTTGCTATTGCTTTCTTCATAACTTATACATGTTCCTATGACTATGAGATTATGCAACTCCTGTTTACCGGAGGAACACTTTGTGTGCTACCAAACGTCACAACGTAACTGGGTGATTATAAAGGTGCTCTACAGGTGTCTCCGAAGGTACTTGTTGGGTTGGCGTATTTCGAGATTAGGATTTGTCACTCCGATTGTCGGAGAGGTATCTCTGGGCCCTCTCGGTAATGCACATCACTCAAGCCTTGCAAGCATTGCAACTAATAAGTTGGTTGCAGGATGATGTATTATGGAACGAGTAAAGAGACTTGCCGGTAACGAGATTGAACTAGGTATTGAGATACCGACAATCGAATCTCGGCCAAGTAACATACCGATGACAAAGGGAACAACGTATGTTGTTATGCGGTCTGACCGATAAAGATCTTCGTAGAATATGTAGGAGCCAATATGAGCATCCAGGTTCCGCTATTGGTTATTGACCGGAGACGTGTCTCGGTCATGTCTACATAGTTCTTGAACCCGTAGGGTCCGCACGCTTAAAGTTCGGTGACGATCATAATTAGGGTTTTTGTGTTTTGATGTACCGAAGGTTGTTCGGAGTCCCGGATGTGATCACGGACATGACGAGGAGTCTCGAAATGGTTGAGACATGAAGATTGATATATTGGAAGCCTATATTTGGATATCGAAAACGTTCCGGGTGAAATCGGGATTTTACCGGAGTACCGGGGGGTTATCGGAACCCCCCCCCCCGGGGGGGGGGGGTTATTGGGCCTGCATGGGCCATAAGGGCGAAGAGGAGGGCCGGCCAGGGCAGGCCGCGCGCCCCCTCCCCCCTAGTACGAATAGGACAAGGAAGGGGGGGGGCGGCGCCCCCCTTTCCTCTTTCTCCCTTCCTCCTTCCTTTTCCAACAAGGCAAGAGGGGGGAGTCCTACTCCCGGTTGGAGTAGGACTCCTCCAGGCGCACCCACAGGGCCGGCCGCACCTCCCCCTCTCCCTCCTTTATATACTGAGGCAAGGGGGCACCCCATGACACACAAGTTGATCCTTGTGATCGTTCCTTAGCCGTGTGCGGTGCCCCCTTCCACCATATTCACCTCGGTCATATCGAAGCGGTGCTTAGGCGAAGCCCTGCGTCGGTAGAACATCATCACCGTCATCACGCCGTCGTGCTGACAAAACTCTCCCTCAACGTTTTGCTGGATCGAAACTCGAGGGACGTCACCGAGTTGAACGTGTGCAGAACTCGGAGGTGCCGTACGTTCGGTACTTGGATCCGTCGGATCGGGAAGACGTACGACTACTTCCTCTACGTTGTGTCAACACTTCCGTTGCCGGTCTACGAGGGTACGTAGACAACATTCTTCTCTCTCGTTGCTATGCATCACCATGATCTTGCGTGTGCGTAGGAAATTTTTTGAAATTACTACGTTCCCCAACAGAAATCACGCAACAAAGAATAACCGATCAACACACTCATCACGACATAATGGGCATTTAACATTTCCCTCCCAGACCCTCTTGGCTAGGTTACCTCTAGTGAGAGCATTGTTTCCAAGAATAATAGTGTTGAGAGGGGTGGGAAGATGGTGGTAGAACTTGGGAGGTGGGGGTTACAAGATTTTCAAGATCAACAAGTCATAGTTGGGAGAGGGAGAAGAGGATAAATGTGAAGGTTTGACACATGTATAATGAGTGCTAACTTCAGTTATAAAATTTTCTAGACAACACTACAAGATCATGGAACGAACAACTAGACTTCTTAAATGTAAAGAATATCCAAAATGTAACTCGGAAAGTTGTATACACAATTTCAAGAAACCGATTCACCATAGTTAAAATTATAGTTAATCAAGGACGACTCCAAGTGTAGTTGATGAGAATTTTACACGTCAATGATATTTATTCTACAAAAGGTATCCAAAGTGTAATAGGTGCCAAGTTTTACAGAGAATTACCAACAAGTGCAACGGATGTATCCATGGGAAGTCCAATATGTACTCCATAAAAGTTCTCTAAACCAGGCGCATGCTCTAAGAACAAACTATTTTCTCCTGCTCCTTCGGGTTCACAAATATAAGATGTTTCGGATATATCAATATGAACTACGTACAAATTGAAATAAGAAACAAACTAACTAAATCGTGTCTATACACATCTGATTCAAAAAAAGTTAGAACATCGTATATTTGTGAACTGGGGGAGTTTAATATAATGTAACCGGCAGTAATCTTCTTTGTCACGTTACCAGCAAGCGTCATAGCATATGCTTGATTGGCCCCATGGTATTCTGTCGATCACGCCGGCGGCTAGACGCTGGCGTCGGATGTTAAGCAAGCGATGTGAATGGTTTAACACCAACAATGCATCAGCATCTTATCTCTTGTGGCCAGCCATGTTTTCTGTCACCATGTGTTACATAAGACATGTGTTACCGCTGTATTATGGATGAGCACAAGCACCCTAGTAAACGCTTATCTCGTGTTTGACTAATGGCGGCAGATTCGTTTCTTCTGCCCCTCTGAACCTGTTGCTCTCGCAAATCACCCATTTTCCAAGGCAAGGATCATCCAACTTGGTCCATGACAACGAACATTGATGCGGCCTGGATGGAGATGCTGCGCTACTATATTATCTCGATATATGTTTTCCGGTTAATCTTTTCGTAAAATTACTACTGTTTCTGACGAGGCCACTTGGGGTTGGAATATTTGGGCGAGAAAACTGGATAAGATCGAGAGCGGTTATTGTCAAAAAAGAAGATCGGGAGCGGGCTGGACCAATTAGGAACAGGGGCCTATGGAGACAGCCCATGTGAGGGTGTGGGGGCAGAGAGTCGTCTCCACGAAGAAGATGAAGAGATAGCTTCGGCTGCAACAGTTGATTTTGTTCGAGTGCAAAAGAAAACACGTGAGTCCGTGCTGGATGGCAGGTGGGGCAGTGGATCTCAACGAACAGTAGAGTTTGTTACTACTGTTTCCTCACGCCAAGGGCATGATCGGGGGTGCTTCTAGAAGCTTTTCCCTCATTGTCCATGCATGTGTGTGAGAGCACTTGGTGATGATTAACTATCCTGGAGTAAAGTCTGAAATAAACCCTGACTTTGTAGAGACTGACGTAAATGAACCTTCACCTTCAAATCTCTAAAGTTGATATCCTAACTTCTCTGATCCCGGTTTTTTCAAACCCTAGACACGTTTGGCGCACTGGGAAAATAGATGATCCCAGCCTGGTTCATCAACTACCCTCGCTGGCAGTATGGGTCCACAAATCAGATTCATCTTTCTTCTCTTATTTTCTTCTACCTCTGTCCTGCACACGGCTCGACTACGGGAAGCACGGCCACGCGCGGGTCAGCCGTCCGATGACATGCGCGACCAGTGGGGCCGAGGCACGCCGTGGCCGCTGGTAGGTAGCCGGGCCTTGAGCGGCGGTGACGACGTACTGACACAGCTCGACCACACGGGGTGGTGGCGGCGGCGTCAAATTGATGACCGCTTATAGCGGCGGCGCGCAGGCAAGTCTGGCAGCGGCGGGCCGCGCGTAGCTGTGAGCAACTGCAGGAAGTAGATGGCGTCGGGCACGAAGCCGAAGCACGGCCCGTGGCTGCCAGCGAGCCGATGCAAACGGCGGCGTGGTTAGAGAGCAACGTGGCGGCCATAGCGGGATGGACGCATGGATGCGTACGTGCATGCAGCGTGCGTTTGTGCAAACATACGCGAGTCCAGTTAGTCCAAAAAACATACGTGAGTGCAGCCTGCAAGACGTCGGCTTGGCACGCCAAGGCTTGATTGGCGTCCACGACAGCCGCCTCCAGCTCGTCCGGAACGGCGTCGACGGCTGAGCCAACCCGTCCGGCACACTCATCAGGTCGGATGCATGAGTCCGCCTTCAGCGCAGTCTTGAGCTTGGTGAGAAGATTTTCATTGCCATCGCTCATGTCCTTGCCCACGGTTGCCATAGGGTCGGGCACCGCTGCCGCTCACCTCCGTTTTGCACCCAATTAGTTTTTTTAAACTTTACACCTAATTAGTTGGTGAGCGAACTGGTGGGGAGATGCATATGATAGGTGGGCCCATGTAGTAAGTCACTGTAGAAATCAATCCCGACTGAGATCAGACCGTTTCAATTACACCAAACAAGAATTTACACATGCATGGTCGGGATTAATCGGATCTATAAGTATAGGGTACCAATTTCAGGGATTTGAAGGTGAGGCTTCATTTGCGTCGGCCTCTACAACCTCAGAGTTTATTTCAGACTTCACTCATTATCCCGCGTTCAACTTTCAGAATATGCATGTAAGAGTTTCAAGATTTCTGTGATCAGAGATTTGGATAGTTGACTTGTCGAAGTCAATAGCCGGGGGTGATGAACGAAAACGATTCGAGTGGCGCCTAGCCTCGATGTACTACGGCTACCAGTATGTACGTAGGAAGAAATCAACACACGAGATTTGTCCCGTCCATGCATTTCTCAGCGGAATTGAAACGTCAAACGCAACGTGGACGTGGACGTGGAGTATCTATCGAGACGAGCAGTAGCGAGATCTAGTACAACCAGAAAACTCTGCTGCTGGCGGGTCTGCTCTAACCGATTCCAACTGTTTGCGCGGCGGTCCGGCTGTGCCGGCCGTCATCATGGCCCGGTAAAAACGCGTGCGGGCGGGCGGCGATGTGCGTTGCACCGGCCGGCCGGTTTATGCCGTTCACCAGCCACTAGGGGCCAGGCCACCGTGACGCCACGTTACGTTGGACTGTTAGGCTTGCCTAAGCGGAACGATCACGAGAGCTTAGATGCTTACCTTTCTTCTCATTTCATTATAAATAAAGTAGAGGGTTCCGGTAGGCGGTCGTCATGATCGGCAGTTAATCCTAATTCTGGACCAGCTTCATGTCACGCTAGACTAATTATTACTACTACCTCTGACAATGTCCTCCTGAAGCAAGCTCTCCCTGCTTTTAGTTGCGACATGCCAACGTGCTTCTAGAAGGCGAGGCAGTGGAGTGCTTCAACGTCTTCCAACAGGAAAAGTACTCACTGGTGACTGGAGTGCTTCAGCGGAATAGACGGCTGGATCTTGAATCTCATGCATGTGGCGTGAGCCTGCTTGCACGATTTTCCCGCAGAAAAGAGGAGCTTTCCTAGGCGATGCACATGCCCTGCCTTTGAAATTTATGCTGCAAGCTAGCTGAGTACCGGTCGCTGTGAGTTATGCAGAGGCAGCTATCGATCAACGGCGAAGGAACGGCGGCGGCACAACTCCGGGCCGCCGCTGTGGTCATCGTGGACATGCAGAGTCTGCTTGCATTCCCCTCCAAGAAAAGCATCCCCGTCCGTCACCGGCGCTGAGTCTGTAGCTGACCGGAGGAGCCCGCCTCCGTCAGCCGGCCGGGGACGGGTTCAACAGCAACGGCCGTGGCGCGCGGCTGCGGGAAGGGTCGGAGAAGTTGACGGGACGTGGCGGGCAGGAACGGCCCACACCCGCCACCCATGCGCGACGGACGCACAGTACGTGACATCGGAGGGGCTGGAAAAGTCCTGCTTGGCATCCGCATCCCGGGATAAGAAAGCCACGTTGGCCGGCTGGCTGAGCCGTGGGCTGGCGCCGTGGGAAGACGTTAACAGGTGATGGGGATTGTTTTTTTTTTTTGCGGGAAAGAGGATTTCATTCATCAAGTAATATGATTACACTCAGCGGCAATGATGCTCGCGATCTCGTCGGGAGGGTTACGCAGCTAAACAGCAGTCCGCTGTTGAGTACGTCCCAAATGGGCGAGAGTGTGGCTAGCGAGATTTACACTACGCTTAATCTTCTGTAACTGGATCCTTCTTTCTTGAGCTAGCAGGGATCTAATCTCCATGACTCTATGAGTGTGAGCTGACCGATCTTTCCCCACAGCAGAGATCAAATGTAGCGCATCCGCACAATCGCTCTCTACCACAAGGTCCAATTCTGTCCAACTGAGCGCCAATGTTATGCCTTCGTGAATTGCAGCTAGTTCAGCCTCCAGTGCATCCACACAATTCACAAGGTCTCTGGTTGCAGCGAGCATCACAGCCCCATTGTGATCACGAAGTATCATACCGGCACCTGCTGTACCATCTAAGGCCACGAACGATCCGTCGACATTCAGCTTGGCATAGCCAATCGCTGGAGGCATCCAGTGCTCCACACGCATCATTGGCTTTGGCTCCCAAACATGTTCCCCAAAGTAATCAACAATTTGTTTACCTTTGATCTGATCAGCCTGAGGGTGTTGCTGCAGCGACAAGATCGATGTGACGTAACTAGCGAGGAAGCGGCGAGAGACCTCAATGGGGATCGCCGGCTTCTGGTGGGTTATTTCATTATGCACATACCAAGCCCGCCACATAATCATCAGGGCCATGACTCTCTGAGGTTCAGTCAGCTTGTCTAGGAGGCGGAATATCCAATCCGGCTCTGAATCCTGAAGGTCGGCATCATTAGGAAGATCCCAAACTTCTCGCATTGCATTCCATAGACCAGCCGCATGGGGACATCGAATAAGGGCATGGTGAGCATCTTCAAGAGCATTACCACAAATAGTACAAGCTTGGACATGCACCATATGTTTAACTTTCTGGGTTGCTTCCGTGGCCAAAGCTTCATGTGCAGCCTTCCACGCAAATATGCGTACTTTGGGCGGTGCCTGACTCTTCCAGATGAGATCCCAAACAAGACGTCGACCATCAGGGCGCATACTCGAGGCCCCTTGATCATTGGCGGCCATCTTTTCCTGTAAGGCAAGAGAGTATGCACTCTTAACTGAAAACAATCCACGCTTGTCAGGAAACCAAGCCACAAAATCAGATTCCAACCGTGGAGAGGGCATGATTTTCAGAATCTCAATAACATCAGCGTGACAAAAGTGTTGTTGTAAGAGCCCTCTGTTCCAAGATCCATCTGTATTCAATAGTTCAGCAACCCACTTCAGACGACACCGTCGTTTCGGCGTGATGGGGCGGCATGAAGTACCACGGGGTATCCATGGGTCTCTCCAGATCCGGACCTTTGCACCATTGCCGATACGCCAGATGATCCCTTTCTTTAACAACTCAAGGCCAAACTCGATGGCTTTCCAAGTAGATGATGCATTTCCCGTGAATACTGTATCCACCAATGGGCCATTGGGATAATACTTTGCCCTCAGGACTTTGGCGCATAAACTATCAGGATATTCAATTAATCTCCATGCCTGTTTAGCCAACAAAGCCTGGTTGAAGAGCTGTAGGTCTCGAAAACCCATACCACCACAAGCTTTTGGCCTGATCATACAATCTCAAGAAATCCAGTGAGTGCGTCGTTTATTTTTGCTAGCACCCCACCAAAACTCTCTTATCATTTTCATAAGATCTTCACATAGACCCGCAGGAAGTTTAAAGACCCCCATCAAATAGGTTGGCAAGGATTGCGCAACTGCCTTGATAAGGATTTCTTTTCCACCGCTAGAAAAATCACCCCATTGTACCATTCTTTTTAGGAGCTTCTCTTGAATGCTGTGGAACTTTCCGCGAGTCATCCGGCCCTCTGGTGTTGGGAGGCCCAAATATTTTGGCTCGAATTCAACTTGTGTGACCTGTAGTACAGCCCGGACCTCCTCTTGTGCATCGCTTGGGCAAGCTTTCCCAAACATCAGGGAGCATTTATCAACATTAACCAGCTGGCCCGTCCCTTGCGCATATGTATTGATCACTTGCTGCACCCTCAAGGCTTGCTCGGCCTCTGCCTTAAAGAAGAGCAATGTATCGTCGGCGAATAACATATGAGAGATACCAGGGGCCCTGCGACATACTTTCAAAGGCACAATCTGATTATCATTGATCTCTTTCTGAAGTAAAGCTGAGAGACCATCCGCGACAAACAAAAATAGGAAAGGCGACAAGGGATCGCCTTGGCGCAGACCACGGGTAGGGATAAACGAATCCAGCAAGGTTCCATTGAATTTAACTGAGTAGCTCACCGTGGTCACACATGTCATGATCCAACTGATCCATCGGTGAGAGAAACCTAAGCCTTTCATCGCCTTCTCAAGGAAGCCCCAGTCCACGCGATCATATGCCTTTGACAGGTCAATTTTGTAAGCACAAAAATTCTTACCCGGATTTGTGTTCTGCTCAATAAAATGGAAGCACTCAAAAGCCACCAGCGCATTATCTGTAATAAGCCTTCCAGGGACGAACGCACTTTGGTTCACCGAAATAATATCACCAAGTATAGGCTTCAAGCGATTAGCTAAGCATTTTGCAATCACCTTATAGAGCACAGTACACAGACTAATAGGCCGAAATTCTCGCAAACTTGATGGCTGATCCACCTTGGGAATAAGAACAATAGCAGTATGATTGATGTTGGCCGGCATATTACCTGTTACAAAGAACAACTTAACTGCTGCGATGATCTCTTCTTTCATGATACCCCAATTTCTATGATAAAACCTCGCAGGGAATCCATCTGTACCTGGAGCCTTAAGTGGCCCAATTTCAAAGAGAGCATCAGAAATTTCTTTATCAGAGAATTCTTTGCACAATGCATCGTTCATATCCACTGAGACCTTTTTTTCAAACAGATTCACAATGTCACTCGGATTAAGGTTGGGGTCTTGACTAAACAACTCTTGAAAGAAACGAGTAGCTAAGTCCTCCATCTCGGCCGTAGAGGACACCCAACTGCCATCATCCTTCTGTAATTTCACAATCTTATTCTTTTTCGCACGCCACACTGCTTTCTTGTGAAAAAACTTTGTATTACGATCCCCCTCTTTGAGCCAGTTGACTCTAGAACGCTGCAGCCAAAGCATTTCTTCTTTATATAAGAGTTCATCTAGCTTAACTGACACCTTCCTCACTTCTCTGCTATTAGCCCCATTTAGTAGTAGACTGTTCAGTTCACTACGGACCAGCTCAAGCTCTTTCAGGATATTCCCAAACTTACTCTTACTCCAGTCCTGCAGCGATCTCATCACATTCCCTAAGCACCCCTGGATAGCTCCCAGGTTACTCTTATCCCCAACCTCGGCCCATACCTTTTCAATAAATTCTGGCAGGTCGGACGCTCTCTCCCAAAAGAGTTCATATTGTCTGCATCGGCGCTTGTTTTGGACTGGTTGTTCTCCCTGAAGACGAACTAGCAGGATACAATGATCTGAGCGGGATGAGACAATATGTTCCACCGATGCATCTGCAAACATGTCTCTCCAATTGCCGTCAGCAACAACCCGATCGAGCCTTACCTTCACATTCTTTCTCGCACCTCTCTTATTATCATAAGTGAAAGGGACACCTTTAAATCCCAAGTCTGTGAGCTCACACTCATCAAGGACATCTCTGAAGGCCGCCATTTGCCATTCCGCCCGACGAGTAAAGGAAAAGTGTTCAAACTGCCAACGGGCTTCATTGAAATCGCCCATTACGGTCCATGGAAGGTCTGATTTTACTTTGAGTTGCCGAAGAGTGTCCCACATTAAGTGTCTATTTTCCACCTTGGGCTCCCCGTAGACACACGTTAACCTCCATGTGGCTGTACCCGGACCAACACCAACATATACATCGATGTATCTTGCAGTGATCTCTTTTATTTCAACATGTAGGTGTTCGTCCCAGAAGAGAGCCAGCCCTCCGCTAAATCCTACACTACTAACTCCAGCAAATCCTCTCAGGCCCAAACGATTGCATAAACGCTGAACTTTCTCTTTGGCTTGTCTAGTCTCAGATAAAAAGATGAATCGGGGGTGATGCACTTGATTAAGGGACACCAGTTCGCGGACTGTCCGAGCTCCGCCGACCCCGCGACAATTCCACACCAAGCAGTTCATTGCCCCTACTGTTGTTGTCGCGTTCGATTGTGGCGGCGATGTATCTCTAGGATTCCTGTTAGAGCCACCAGGGTCAAACTGAGTATCTGCTGGTGAAAGGACGCTGCCATCCACTCCCACATCTGCTTCTCCTGCGTGGCTGCCGCTATCTGATTTGGAGTTCATACTCCTGCCCACACCCGTCACCCGTGCAGAGCTTCTCGAATTCGCGGGTCTAGCGGACGAGGCCGCACTGGCGGCCGGAGCCGCAATGGCGGACGAGGCCGCACTGGCGGACAGAGCCGCAACATGGCCGCCCCGGGGATGGCCTCCCCGTGCGGAGATAGCGCCGTACTCGCCGGCGGTGGGCGTGCGTGGTGGCGGCGGCTGGGCGTCGCCCCGTCTCCGCCAAACCCTAGAAAAACGCTTCATTCACCAGGTGATGGGGATTGGATCACTAAAATACTCACATAATTTGCAAAAATAAATAATAAATCACATGATGTCACCTCAAAAGGAAAAAGGTACTCACGTGTCACATGGTGCTGATCCTAGCTCAATTCACTTCTCCATTTTTTTCCCTTTAGGTTCGTGACACAGATGATCGGGTCACTTTTATTGAGTGACTAAGTTTTTTTTAAGATTCAAAGTACCCCCTCCGTTCATAAATATAAGTTTTTTTTTGAAGATTCAAAGTACCCCCTTCGTTCCTTATGTGCAAAGCCCCATGACTATATGCGGAGCAAAAATGAGTGAATCTACACTTTAAATTACGTCTATATACATTTGTATATAGTTCATATTAAAAATCTTTAAAAAGACTTATATTTAAAAACAAATGAAGTACATGGTATTTTATGTAGACTAGTAATAATGTACATGCAATGCACGTTTATATTAGGTAGGATATTAGTTGCGCGTTATATTAGGTAAGATATATCTGTTGCATGTTGATATTTGGTAAGATATTAATTACTTTTTCGTGGGAATGATAGGATATTAATTACATGGCAGATTTCAAGGGATATCGTTGAGTCAAAACGTGTTTATAATCAATGGCAGTGGTGGGTAATTAGAGCGTTAAACGTGTTTGGTGCTCAACATTGAAGCGATTTGAACCGCTAGATAACATGATTTGACGGTGGAGATGGTTTGGATCTGCCCATTTGGATCTTTTTATATTGGTATAAATAAAGACAAAATCTGGAATAGGATAACAAGTTTTTAACCTAAAAGAGGAGAATTGTTTTGTGTCAATTTTTATTTTATTTTTCATTAAGGACACGCGTGGAGTCATGTCGTGTGTGTCAATTAATAGAAAGATCCTTCTGAACCAAAAACCTTGGGGCGCATTTGGTTCACATATCTGTTTTAGGGCATTTTGCATACTTGTCCCAGTTAGGTCTAGTTAGGCAAATGCAGGCTAAAAACCAATATCTGCATGTATTTTGATTACCTGCATTAGGCTTTCTGCATGAGGAGATCAACTAGTCACCATGTTGTTTGGTTGCCTGCGTCGTTGTTGTTAAACAAACAACACATTGTTTGGTTGCAAACGGCTAAAGATGTGATCATCACTTCTCACTAGTGATGACCTTACACACACACTGAACATTATCTTGTCCTATCTAGGAAATAAATGGCAGTTTATCCTAACTACTAGCAAATGACAGTATAAATTATTAAGAGCCAACATGACTGAATAGTGCAAAGTTCAATGATGCTAAGTAGGTGGAAGTTCATCCTCTTCCTTTGCCTCTTCTTCTGTTGTTGCTATTCTGCTTCCTCTTTCTTCTTCTTGTGCTTCAGATCCTTATATGACCTCTGTTATCCCACATCGCCTGAGCCCACTCCAACATCTTGTTTTTCCACGCTTCGTTGTCAAACGTATCCACACCATGGCCGGAGCTGATCACCTCGTCAGGAGTCACATCTTCCTCCTCCGGCACAAATTCACCAACTCCCCATTGCAGGATCCAATTGTGAATGATGCAACATGCAAGAACAAGCTTCACCTGGGTAGGGTAAGGGTGGAATGGCTTCTGATCCAGGATCTTAAACCTGTTCTTCAGAGCTCCAAGGACCCTCTCAACAGTCACTCTGAGGCTGGAGTGTCTGAGATTGAACATTTCCTGAGGAGTCCTAGGATAGTTCCTATAGGCAAACACGTTCAGATGGTACCTAGTTTTCTTGAAGGGTGGAAGAACACATGTCCGACATGCATATCAAGCATCTCTAAGGTAGAACTTGCCATCGGGGATGTTGACGCCATCATGATGAGTCATGATGTCACTGAGAATGTTAGCATCATGTGCCGATCCTTCCCAGTCAACCAACACATATGTGAATTTCAGATCGAAGTCAACAGCAACTAGCATATTCTATCTTGTGTAGTGCTTCCTCCCTCTATATGCTGCAGTTTGTGACCTCGACACTCTGGCTGTGACATGAGTACCATCTATTAATTGCTCCAATGCAATCTTGGAATGGCATTACAATATGTTGTTAGTCTACAGAAGAACAATAACAACATATCAAGGCATGAACTACATATTGTAGGTGCTCACCTTAAAGTATGGATACCATCTTGGGCTAGTGCGAATCTTGATATGAGTCCGGCTGGTTGGTGACCTGATCATCTCTCCTTTGAGCTCCCCAAGAGCATACAACACTTGCTTGAAGTACATGGAGATGGTCTCCATTGATCTCCTAAAGGTGTTGTGTACAACCCTGAACCTCTGGTTATGACCAACAACATGGAGGAACATGGCCACTTGCTCTTCCAACGTGGTGTGGATGCTATCTTGTAGCAGCCCCCTGCTCCCGAACGTCTGCATAAGCCTGGCGCAAGGTGCTCTTTTCATTCGAAGCATCCACAGAGCCTCTGTGCCGTTGCAGTTGCAGATGTAGTTCAGATTTGTTATCCTCTCTTGATCCCGGATTAACATCGGAGTCGAAGAAGAAAGGGAGAAGCAACTACTGATGCTGGGGAGTGCTACTACCGCCACTTGATCCCGGAGGAACATGGCCACTTGCTCTTCCAAGGTGGTGTGGATGCTATCTTGTAGCAGCCCCCTGCTCCCGAACGTCTGCATAAGCCTGGCGCAAGGTGCTCTTTTCATTCGAAGCATCCACAGAGCCTCTGTGCCGTTGCAGTTGCAGATGTAGTTCAGATTCGTTATCCTCTCTTGATCCCGGATTAACATCGGACCATACCGGATGCGAGGTTCCTCATTCAGATGAACAACTCTCTTATGGACCAACATGATCTATACCTGAACCACAGCTATCAGCTATGCTGCCTGAACTAGAAGCTTCGTCCGTTCATTCACAACCTAAGCGACATCCATGATGTGGTCAGCGATGGCGTTATCGACCCTAAACGGTCCTATCGGATGACCTAACACATAACAGAGGAGGGGGAAGGGGGGTATCTTACAAGTTTCGAGGTTGGGGGAGACATGGTGAAGACGAGAATGGCTGGACGGAGTCGAAGAAGAAAGGGAGAAGCAACTACTGATGCTGGGGAGTGCTACTACCGCCACTTGCTGCTGCAGGGAGTGTCGCAGCCGCAGATTTGAGTCGGCGCCGCCGTCGCAGCCACAGATCTGAGTCGCTGCGGCCGCCGGTGACAACAACAGAGGAGGGCTTGTCCTACAGCTAGGCCTGAGCGAGTAAATGATGTGATGAGGGTATATTTCATGCCATCCTGCCTCGGCCAAATTTCCCTCCTGCAATCTCCGGCCGCATCCCCCATGAACCACCCCCTACGCCGTGTCTATGTTTTCCGCCCGACTCAGCCTGGCTCGCTGGAAATGATCGATTTGAGCGTTCCCAGTGAGCTAGGCTCTGGGGTGCTTTAAGTTCCGTGCCGATGCGAGCCACGCCGACCTGCAGGCAACCAAACGACCCATTTCATCTCGCCTGGGCCTGGTTGGGTCGTAGCCTACCAAACACGTCCTTGATGGAGTCCTCCTTGCTCGCGCCTTATGCGCCCCTTTTGCCTGGTAGCGCTCACGTCCAACTCACCTGGACCGGCCCATTCAGCTGGTTAGATTCCTTCGTTCGATCGCTTCCGTTCGAAAAAAGCAGCTCGCTCGTTCAATTCAATTGACTGTTAATTGTTCAGTTGAGTTGACCGCATTGACCATTAAACTTTTGATTGTTTCACTATTGAACATGTTGACTTAAAAAATCAAATCTGAAAAAAAGTTCCTTGATTTGAAAAAGTTCGTCAATTTTGAAAAAAGTTCATCGTATTGAATAAAAAGTTCATCAATGTTGAGAAAAAGTTCACCAATCTTGAAAAAAGTTCATTGAATTTGAAAAAAGTTAATCAAATTTGAAAAATAGTTCATCCAATTTGGAAAAAAGTTCATCGAATTTGAAAAGGCTCATCAAATTTGAAAAAAGTTCATCGCATTTGATAAAAGTTCATCGATGTTGAAGAAAAATTCACGAATTTCAAAAAAAGTTCATCAAACCTAGGAAGAAGAAAAGGAAAAAAGAAAAACAAAAAACAAAAAACAAAAAACAAAAACGAAAAACAAAAGAAGAAAAGAACGAAGTAAAATACACAGAAAGATGAAAGTAGCACGTCCAGTTGGGGGTGGCATGGTGGTTACCGGAGTTTATCGTTAAGCAGGATGTCCCTGGTTCAAATCGAAGCAATAGCAGATTTTTCGCGTTTTGAAAAACAGAGGAAAAAAACTATATGGGCCGGCCCAGCGGAGAGGGGGTATGCGCCCGATTGCGAGTTGCCCTGTAGCATGTAGCAGGGGCCGAGGGGACGGGAACGCCTAGTCAGCGCCTTCAGCGCTGCACAAGCTAACCGGCGCCTGCAGCCGCAGCTGGATTGGTCACCCCACGCTTTCAAAGAGCGAGGCTAACCACTTGACCAGCCAACTTGCAGTGATTACTTAGAGCGTGAACGTTTTAAAGAATAGAAACATAGACGTATCATTAATTTCGCGTTACACTGTAGCACTTAGATTTTCCAATTACACATGCAAAAAAGTTCACGTATTTAAAAAAGAGTTCACCAAATGAAAAAGTTCATGTATTCAAAATAAAGTTCACAGGTTCAAAAGAGTTCATCGATTTTCAAAAAATGTCCATCGAACAATAAAATTACTTCATCAATTTGAATAAAAAAGTTCATCAATTTGAATAAAAAATGATCATAAAATTGGAAAAAGTTAATGTATTCATAAAAAAGTTCACAGATTCAAAATAGTTCATCAATTTTCAAAAATGTTCATCGAACAATGAAAGTAGTTCATCGATTTGAACAAAAAAAGTTCATTGAATTTGAAAAAAAGTTCATCAGATTTGAAAAAAAGTTCATCAGATTTGAAAAAAGTTCATCAACGTTGAAAATAAGTTCATCAATTTTGAAAAAAAATTCAAAAAAATGAAAAAATTCATCAAATTTGAAAAATAAGTTCATCGATTTGGAAAAAGGTTCAAGAGTTAAAAAAACAGTTCATGGATGTTGAAAACAAGTCCATCTATTTGAAGAAAACAATTACGAATTTGAAAAAACAAAGAAGAAAAGAACAGGGAAAAAGAAAAAGAAAGAAAAAAAGGAAAAAAGGAAGATAGAAATGGATGAAAGACGTGTTTGTAATCACAGTTGGTGAGGTGGTTGGGTTGGTCACCCAGTGACGCTGGTTTCGAATCCTATCTCGCGGAGTTTTTGTAGTTTTCCATAGAGTTTCGAAAGCGGAAGAAACAGTAGAAACCGGCGCCTGCAGCGCTAAATAGGAATTGCCGGGGCAGAGGGCGCCAAATAGGATTTAGCTCGATGTATGGCTCTCCTCTTTTGTTGCCCGATTTAATAAAGTATGGATGCATGGTCTTCCTTTTATTTGTTGAGAGAACGATGTGTGGCCTTCCTTAGCCGCATATGCTATTTCTTGCCTGATGCACTCGTAATACGTAGCGCCTACGGATGGGGCTAAGGAATAGCATATATTTTACACATATTTAAACATATCAAAACATATATTTTACACATATTTAAAATGTATTAAACGTAGTGTGGCCTTCCTTAACCGCATATGCTATTTACGTAGTACCCATAAAAACATATCAAAAACTTTTTCACATATTTAATATATTTTATAATATATGTTTTGATGGGTACTTTTCTCATATACATCTAAAAGATTATTTAAATACGTTTACCATTTTTCAACTGCATGATTAAAAGTTTTATTAATTCATTTTTGAAGTTTTAAATGGATACATGTTAAAGATATTCCGAATATATGCAGGTTTTTGTGAATGACGGGTAACTTTTTATCTATGAGAACATTTTTTTAAATCCTACAAACATATTTCTGAAACCTGTGAACATTTTGCTAATGTCATGGAAAAAATATTGTTATGAAACATTTTTATTGAATTACACGGATATATATATTTTACATTGTATAACATTTAGAAATGTTGAATACATATTTTTATAATGCGTGAACATTTTCTAAATGCCACACATATTTTCTGAATTGTAAAACCAGTTTACAAAAGTTGAGTGAAGATATATTAAATGTGCGATGACTAATTTCAATATTAACTAAATTCTCTTTTGTAATACATGTATTTATTTTTTTAAATTATACTAAAACTAAAAAACACGTAGTAAACCTGTCCACTGTGCAACGCAGCAAGTACAATAGCACAGGAAAGAAAAACCAATGTACTTCATCAAGAGCTGTGGGCACACAGAAAAAAAACAATATCCCTAGCCGGCCAACTTGTGACTGCGCTGTAGGCGAGCGTTCCATGTAGCTCGCAGTAGGCAAGGCACAGGTGGCATTTCCTATACAGCGCTTAAGGCCCTTGTATTTCCACTAGCAAAAGGCCCGTGCGTTAGAGTGAGAAAAAATAAATAATTTTCAACGGCCTTGATCACATTTTGCTTCATCACCGAGATGCACTGTCACTCTTAATATTCTCAAACAGTGCACAATTTTTTAAATCATCAACATGTTTTTAAACTCATGAAAAAATTTGAAATCATGAACATTTTTCAAATTCATGAACACTTTTACAATTTTTCGAACATTCTATAAAGTCAATTTCTTTTATGAATTCAAGAACATTTTGTACTATTTGCAATTTTTTCTAAATTATGATCATTTTTATACAATTTTTTTGAACCGGCGAACATTTTTTGATATTGTTGGAATAATTTTAAAAATTCTTGAACACTTTTCAGATTTATAGAATATTTTTTGAAATGCATGAACATTTTTGAACCAGCGAAAAATTTATGACTGAATAAATTATTTTGTACTCCCTTTGTTCCAAATTAAATGACTTACTTTATGCTAACTTTGTACTTAAGTTATTACAAAGTCTAGTTACTTATTTTGGAACAATTTTATTTTATTTTTTCATTCCTTTTCAAATTGTGATCTTTTTTTCAGAATTGCAATTTTTTCATAAACTAACAAAAAAACTAATTCATATTGTTTTACTTTTTATATTCATGAACATTTTTTCAAATCCACGAGAATTTTAAGTTTCATGAACTTTTTTTGAATCCTTGTAATCTGTTAACTTTTTTCAGATTCATGAATTTTTAAAATCTATAAACTTCTCCAAAATTCAAGAACCTTTTCAAATGTACGAACTTTTTTTAAATTCCCAAAGTTTCTTCCAAGTGCTTTGAACATTTTTTAAATTTATGATTATTTTTCAAATTTCATGATTGTTTTCAATTTCAAGAACATTTTACAAATTCTTGTTTTTTTAATTCCATTAAAAAATGTCAAACCCACGACATTTTCCTAATTGTTTTTATGAAAGTCGACAACCAACAATTGTCTTGTCAATGGTCTACTAGCATCCGGTCAACCATCACGTGACCAAAGGAAGTCAGGCGAGTGAGCAAGCATCTCGGCCCACCGGCGTACACGAGAAGGAGCTCCCAAGCACGGCATTTCCTATTTGGCGCTGCAGGCACCGGTTATAGCTGTTTCTGCAAACCGGCGCCTGCAGCGGCGCTACCTGGGCTCGGCCCAACTTCTATTTTTATTGTTTCTTAAACTCTAGATAAAACTGCAAAAGAGGCGCGCAAGATAGGATTCGAACCTGCGTCGTAGGTTACCAAGTATCAACGTATAACCACCTCGACCACTTAACCAGATGTGCTGAAATACATGTTTTCAACAATTTATTTGTTCTTATTTTCCTTGTTTCTTTTTCTTTTGCTTTTTTCTCTATCCTTTTCTAATTTCTTTTTTTGAAATTCGTAATTGTTTTCTTAAAATAGATGGACTTCTTCTCTAAATCTATGAACTGAATCTTTCAAAACTCGTGAACTTTTTTCAAATTGATGAACCATTTTCAGAATAGAGGAACTCATTTTTCAAAATTTATGAACTATTTCTTAAAATTGGTGAACTTTTTTCGCAAAATCAATGAACTTTTTTCTCAAAATCGATGAACTTTTTCCAAAATCGATGAACTTTTTTCAATTTACGTGAACTTATTTTCAAAATCGATAAGCAACTTTTTTCAATTTAGGTGAACTTTTTCATATTAGATGAACTTTTTTCAAATTCAATGAACTTTTTCTCAAAATCGTTGATTTTTTGTTTCAAATTTGATGAACCTTTTCAAAATATAAGAACTTTTTTGAAATTCGATGAACTTATTATCAAAGTCAATAAACTTTTTAAAATTGGTGAACTTTTTTTCAAACTCGTTGAACTTTTTTGAAATTGGTGAACTTTTTTTCAAAGTCGATGAACTTTATTCAAATTCGTGAAGTTTTGTTTCTAATTTGATGAACTTTTTTTTGAAATCGATTAACGCTTTTGAACTTTGCTGATTTTGTTTTTAAAATTTGATGGACTTTTTTTCAAATTCAGAAACTTTTTCCATTTTCGCGAACTTTTTTCAACTTTTTTTCAATTCATGGTTTTTTTAATGCTTTTTTAAATTTTATGTTTTGTTTATTCAAATAATTTATAGCTGTTATATAATACTACTATATGTTTAATATTTGTACTAAAGGAAGGTCCAAATACCGTTGTTTCCTCAAAAAGGTAACAAATGTAGCCTGTCTTAGTGGTTAACGCGCGTGGCGTTCTAGTTATTGACCAAAGTTCGATTCTCTGGCCGGCAGAATAAACATGGATTTTTTTTTTCCTTCGCCTTTTGCCTCTCAACTGGTTGCTGGGCCGGCCCGCTGCGCGTCTCACGCGGGCGCCAGTAGCGTGAACTGGCGCCTACAGCGCTGATTAGGAACTCCCCCCAAGCACCTGTTTGTTAATTGGTGCAACGGGCGCCGACTAGAAGCACTATGAAATACCGGGAATAAAATGAAATACCTGAAATGTCCACAAATGACGTCTGAGTTGTATGCATCCTGGAGCATGTTGTCACGGACTTCTTTCTCTGACATGGTGATGACTTGGTCTCCGTATTTTATTGCTGCGAGCCTTCCCGTACCATTACTCCACTAGACTGTTTTTCTTTTTATCTCTAGCAATGAAAATTTGCACTGGCTTTGTCCTAATTTGTGTTTTTGGGCAAATGTCCTTATTTTTGTGCTTGTGCATGCTTGGATTGTGTGCATCCTTGATGCAAAGGCTCGAAGCTGATCTCTTCATAGTTATGCCACCTAGATACATGACAAATAATCATTAATAAAATTCATTAAAAAGTGCGAATTATGTTGAAACACACCTAAAGCATATTCAGGACTAACAAATACACTCTTAATTTTTCTGAAGCATTTTTTGTGTATGCCTGAAGCAGTATAAATTTACATGAAATTTAGCAAAAATATATCAAAGTTTATTATACTTTTAAATTTTTTTAAAACTAGAAGTAAAATAGATGTTTCACGCGTGTGCGCACGACGTGCTTGCACTGGTGAGGACGGCACGAAATCGCACAAGGTGTAGCAGCATGACATGCGTTAAAAGATATCTTCCCATCAGAAAAACCATGATAGGGCTTGCAGCTATCCAGGCAACTAGGCATATGCACCATGAGGGAAACAATTTCTGTTCTAATGTGAGCAGAGAGAAAAGAGTGTAAACCGTTGTCACCTCAGACCAGACATAGCAGGTTGTTCAAAAATTGAATGATACAAAGGATCTGTTTGTTCAGGCTTTTGCTTCTACTTTTGCAGGTTTTTTACTTGGGCAAAACGCCATAAAAGCTCCTAAATAGGTGCTTTACGGGCTATTATAGCTTTTGGGGGCCAAATATTGTTATATTGATTCATCAAAAGCCATAAAAGTTTCAAAAGCACATATTTAGAAATTTTTATGGCTTTTTGGTCAAAAGGAAAAGGCTGCAAAAGTATAAACAAACAGGGCCAAACAAGTATAGGAGTCCTCTTCGAACTTAAGAAGTGCTATTGCCATCCCAATCCATAAATCTTCCATTTGCATGCTTCTTGTTAAAACTTCTTTCAATGCGCACTAAAACAAGAACTAGATTCCCTTGCTAATTAGTGATAACCTTCGATGTTAGATGAAACATACACATGCTTAAATCCATCACTCACGCTGAACCAAAATTTCACTGCATCTTGTTCCTAGTCTGCCATTTACTCCACACAAAAAAAGTCTGCCATTCGACTCCATAATCACGGTGAATCTCCCACATTACTCATCTCACAAATAAAGATAATGTGTGAGTCGCTGGTCTTGCTACTAAAGTCATATTTATAATCAATTGGTCGTTGTGTATGTGGGCTGATGTACAATTCATTATCATGCCAACCGTATGTACAATTGTCTCGTGGCGTGAGCAACAATTAGCATAAGAGCTAGGTGATGCTCTGACAGCGTTGTGCGTTGTCGAACAAACACACAAGGCACCACATGCTGGTATTAACTTCTCATTCATCCTTGAAATTATGTACTCTTACTCTATAAATATATAAGCTTCTCCTCATACATAGTTTAGACGAAATTTGTAATGCTAGACAATACGAATATGTACACCACCATTTTATTTCCCAAGAGAGCAAGCGCTGAGGAATAGGATGTTGTAAGGCTACTGGATGGCCCGATGGCCATTTATTCTATAAATGGGATGCATCAAGAATATGAGATGAATTTATATATCTTCTCAAATGAGTTCCTTCAGTTTGGACTTGGGTCCATGGGGGGCATGTGTAGCCAGCTTTTGAGCAGAATCAAGCAGATGAGGTCGTGGACGTGGCATGAGTGTTGCAGAATATGATCAATTGGTTAGAAGTCAAAACTAGGTCCCAGGGGCGCGATGTGATTCTTATTAATTCGGTGCTCATGAGCATGTCTATGTTTCTCTTATCTTTCTTTGAAGTCCCAGTTGGTGTTAGGAAAAGGCTGGACTTCTATCGATCCCGATTCTTCTGGCAGAGTGATGAACTAAAGATAAAATACCGACTCGCCAAATGGGATATCATCTGTCGACCAAAGGACCAGGGGGGCCTTGGTATTGAGAATCTTGGAGTCAAGAAGTGATGTCTTCTCAGTAAGTGGCTGTATAAGTTATTAGTTGAGACTGAGGCCACGTGGGCGCAAATTCTCCGTAGTAAGTATCTGCAGTCCAAGACTTTGTCCCAGGTGACAGTGAGACGGACTGACTCGCCATTTTGGAAGGGGCTTATGAGAGTCAAAGCTGCCTTCTTTAATAGAACAAAGTTTATAGTCGGTAATGGTAACACCACTCGCTTCTGGGAGGATACTTGGCTTGGTGAAACATCGTTGGCGCTTCAGCATCCGTCCCTGTATCGTATTGTTCAACGACATGATGCTCTTGTTGCAACGATTATGTAGTCCATTCCCCTTAATATTCAGTTTAGGAGGGCGCTTATTGGCGACCGGTGGGAAGCATGGCTTCATTTGGTGAGTAGACTGATGGAGGTTCAGCTATCTCATCAGCCCGATCAGTTGTGTTCGATGCTTACTAGGTCTGGAGAGTTCACAGTTAAGTCGATGTATATCGATGCCATTAACTCTAGTGCTATTCCTAGTTCCAAAGATATTTCGAAAGTCAAAGTTCCTTTGAAAATTAAAGTGTTTATGTGGTTTGTACATAAACAAGTCATTTTAATAAAGGATAATTTGGTTAAGCGCAACTGGACAGGATCTACTAGGTGTAGTTTTTGTGATCGGGACAAAACTATCAAGCACCTCTTCTTTGACTGCCCGTTGGCGAGAGTTTTGTGGCACACGATGCATATTGCCTTTAACATTACTCCTCTGAATTCGGTCAGTACGTTATTTGGAACGTGGCTTGTTGGGATAGAGTCCGAAACAGTTAGACACATTCGCGTAGGAGTATGTGCTTTGTTGTGGGCAATTTGGAACTGCAGAAATGATTTGGCTTTTAACAGAACAACAAATATTCATTTTTTGCAGGTTTTATTCCGGGCTACTGCGCTGATCCGTATATGGTCGTTACTCACTCCTACGGAGGTCAGGGAGTGTTTGGTTACTGGATCTGTCCGCTAGGAGATGGTAGCGTGGGATATCTTCAACCGGTTTGGATGGCAGGCATGTAATATGATAGGCGATTAGTTTACCTATCTTTGTTATGCCAGCCGGCTGTGGCTTTTGGGTCTATTGTTTTTGGCATTGTGGCTCTTTGTGAGCTTGCTGTTATTTTGTTTTCAGACTATAAGATCTTGTTGAACCTCTTTATTTATCTATAAATGTGGTTGTATGCATCATTCTGATGCAGAGGCCGAGGAGTCCCCCCTTTTCAAAAAAGGGGCGCGATGTGATCCCTGGAAGGGTCTATCTAACTTACTGGCATGCTTACATGTATTATATCTTCCAAGCGCTTCATGTGTGACGCCCCGAGACCGATGTGCCAGGTGTCTTCCAGCTATTCGCCGTCGTTGCCATGTCATTCGCTTGTGTGTTGCATCTTGTCATGTCATCATGTGCATTGCATCATCATGTTTTCAAAACTTGCATCTGTCCCGGTCTCTTTGTTCCGTCCGTTGTCCGTTCTGAGCCCAGACACCACCTGCACGCGCCCGCGCATGTCTGAAATAGTATTTTATAAGTGGCCGGAAAATGTTACTGGATTGGGTTGAAAGTTGGCGTGTGGTCTTATTGAAGGAAATATGCCCTAGAGGCAATAATAAAGTTATTATTTATTTCCTTATATCATGATAAATGTTTATTATTCATGCTAGAATTGTATTAACCGGAAACATCATACATGTGTGAATACATAGGCAAACAGAGTGTCACTAGTATGCCTCTACTTGACTAGCTCGTTGATCAAAGATGGTTATGTTTCCTAACCATAGACATGAGTTGTCATTTGATTAACGGGATCACATCATTAGGAGAATGATTTGATTGACTTGACCCATTTTGTTAGCTTAGCACTTGATCGTTTAGTTTGTTGCTATAGCTTTCTTCATGACTTATACATGTTCCTATGACTATGAGATTATGCAACTCCCGTTTACCGGAGGAACACTTTGTGTGCTACCAAACATCACAACGTAACTGGGTGATTATAAAGGTGCTCTACATGTGTCTTCGAAGGTACTTGTCAGGTTGGCATATTTCGAGATTAGGATTAGTCACTCTGATTGTCGGAGAGGTATCTCTGGGCCCACTCGGTAATGCACATCACTATAAGCCTTGCAAGCATTGAAGCTAATGAGTTAGTTGCAGGATGATGTATTACAGAACGAGTAAAGAGACTTGCCGATAACGAGATTGAACTAGGTATTGAGATACTGACGATCGAATCTCGGGCAAGTAACATACCGATGATAAAGGGAACAACGTATGTTGTTATGCGGTTTGACCGATAAAGATCTTCGTAGAATATGTGGGAGCAAATATGAGCATCCAGGTTCCGCGATTGGTTATTGACCGGAGACGTGTCTCGGTCATTTCTACATTGTTCTCGAACCCATAGGGTCCACACGCTTAAGGTTTCGATGACAGTTAAATTATGAGTTTATGAGTTTTGATGTACCGAAGGAGTTCGGAGTCCCGGATGAGATCGGGGACATGACAAGGAGTCTCGAAATGGTCGAGACGTAAAGATCGATATATTGGACGACTATATTCAGACATCGGAAAGGTTCCGAGTGATTCAGGTATTTTTCGGAGTACCGGAGAGTTACGGGAATACGTATTGGGCCTTATTGGGCCATACGGGAAAGAAGGAAAAGGGCCTCAAGGGTGGCCGCACCCCTCCCCTTGGTCTGGTCCGAATTGGACTAGGGAAGGGGGCGCCCCTTCCTTCCTTCTTCTTTTCCCTTCCTCTTTTCCTATTCCATATGGGAGGTGGAATCCTACTAGGACTGTGGAGTCCTAGTAGGACTCCACACTTGGCGCGCCCCCTCCTAGGGCCGGCCTCCTCCTCCCTTGCTCCTTTATATACGGGGGCAGGGGGCACCCCAAAGACACAACAATTGATCGTTGATCTCTTAGCCATGTGCAGTGCCCCCCTCCACCATAATCCACCTCGATAATACTGTAGCGGTGCTTAGGCAAAGCCCCGCGTCGGTAGAACATCAACATCGTCACCACGCCGTCGTGCTGATGAAACTCTCCCTCAACACTCTGTTGGATCGGAGTTCAAGGGACATCATCGGGCTGAACGTGTGCTGACGGAGGTGTCGTACGTTCGGTACTTGATCGGTCGGATCGTGAAGACGTATGACTACATCAACCGCGTTGTGCTAACGCTTCCGCTTACAGTTTACGGGGGTACGTGGACAACACTCCCCTCTCGTTGCTATGCATCACCATGATCTTGAGTGTGCGTAGGAAAATTTTGAAATTGCTATGTTCCCCAACAGTGGCATCCGAGCCTAGGTTTTATGCGTTGATGTTGTGCACGAGTAGAACACAAGTGAGTTGTGGGCGATATAAGTCATACTGCTTACCAGCATGTCATACTTTGGTTCGATGGTATTGTTGGATGAAGCGGCCCGGACCGACATTATGCATACGCTTACGCGAGACTGGTTCTACCGATGTGCTTTGCACATAGGTGACTGGCGGGTGTCAGTTTCTCCAACTTTAGTTGAACCAAGTGTGGCTACACCCGGTCCTTGCGAAGGTCAGCACCAACTTGACGAACTATCATTGTGGTTTTGATGCGTAGGTAAGAACGGTTCTTGCTAAGCCCGTAGCATCCACGTAAAACTTGCAACAACAAAGTAGAGGACATCTAACTTGTTTTTGCAGGGCATGTTGTGATGTGATATGGTCAAGACATGATGCTAAATTTTATTGTATGAGATGATCATGTTTTGTAACTGAGTTATCGACAACTAGCAGGAGCCATATGGTTGTCGCTTTATTGTATGCAATGCAATCACATTGTAATGCTTTACTTTATCACTAAGCGGTAGCGATAGTCGTGGAAGCATAAGATTGACGAGACGACAATGATGCTACGATGGAGATCAAGGTGTTGCGCCGGTCATGATGGTGATCATGACGGTACTTCGAAGATGGAGATCACAAGTACAAGATGATGATGGCCATATCATATCACTTATATTGATTGCATGTGATGTTTATTGTTTATGCATCTTATCTTGCTTTGATTGACGGTAGCATTATAAGATGATCCCTCACTAAATTATCAAAGTATAAGTGTTCTCCCTGAGTATGCACCGTTGTGAAAGTTCTTCGTGCTGAGACACCACATGATGATCGGGTGTGATAGGCTCTACGTTCAAATACAACGGGTGCAAAACAGTTGCACACGCGGAATACTCAGGTTAAACTTGACGAGCCTAGCATATAACAGATATGGCCTTGGAACACGGAGACCGAAAGGTCGAGCGTGAATCATATAGTAGATATGATCAACATATTGATGTTCACCATTGATACTACTCCATCTCACGTGATGATCGGACATGGTTTAGTTGATTTGGATAACGTGATCACTTAGAGGATTAGAGGGATGTCTGTCTAAGTGGGAGTTCTTAAGTAATATGATTAATTGAACTTTAATTTATCATGAACTTAGTCCTGGTAGTATTAGCATATCTATGTTGTAGATCAATAGCTCGCGATGTTGCTCCCCATTTAATTTTTATATGTTCCTAGAGAAAACTAAGTTGAAAAATGTTAGTAGCAATGATGCGGATTGGATCCATGATCTGAGGATTATCCTCATTGCTGCACAGAAGAATTATGTCCTTGATGCACCGCTAGGTGACAGACCTATTGCAGGAGCAGATGCGGACGTTCTGAACGTTTGGCTAGCTCAATATGGTGACTACTTGATAGTTTAGTGCACCATGCTTAATGGCTTAGAATCGGGACTTCAAAGACGTTTTGAACGTCATGGACCATATGAGATGTTCCAGAAGTTGAAGTTAACATTTCAAGCAAATACCCGAGTTGAGAGATATGAAGTCTCCAACAAGTTCTATAGCTAAAAGATGGAGGAGAATAGCTCAAGCAGTGAGCATGTGCTCAGATTGTCTGGGTACTACAATCGCTTGAATCAAGTGGGAGTTAATCTTCCAGATAAGATAGTGATTGACAGAATTCTCTAGTCACCATCACCAAGTTAGTAGAACTTCGTGATGAACTATAGTATGCAAGGGATAACGGAAACGATTCCCAAGCTCTTCGTAATGCTGAAATTGACGAAGGTAGAAATCAAGAAAAATATCAAGTGTTGATGGTTGACAAGATCACTAGTTTCAAGAAAAGGGCAAAGGGAAGAAGGGGAACTTCAAGAAGAACGATAAGCGAGTTGCTGCTCAAGTGAAGAAGCCCAAGTCTGGACCTAAGCCTGAGACTGAGTGCTTCTACTGCAAGGGACTGGTCACTGGAAGCGGAACTGCCCCAAGTATTTGGCGGATAAGAAGGATGGCAAAGTGAACAAAGGTATATTTGATATACAGATTATTGATGTGTATTTTACTAGTGTGCGTAGCAACCCCTCGGTATTTGATACTGGTTCAGTTGCTAAGAGTAGTAACTCGAAACAGGAGTTGTAGAATGAACAGAGACTAGTTAAGGGTGAAGTGATGATGTGTGTTGGAAGTGGTTCCAAGATTGATATGATCATCATCGCAGACTCCCTATACTTTTGGGATTAGTGTTGAACCTAAATAAGTGTTATTTGGTGTTTGCGTTGAGCATGAATATGATTTGATCATGTTTATTGCAATACGGTTATTCATTTAAGTTAGAGAACAATTGTTGTTCTGATTACATGAATAAAACCTTCTATGGTCATACACACCAACGAAAATGGTTTGTTGGATCTCGATCGTAATAATACACATATTCATAATATTGAAGCCAAAAGATGCAAAGTTAATAATGATAGTGCAACTTGTTTGTGGCACTGCCGTTTAGGTCATATTGGTGTAAAGCGCATGAAGAAACTCCATGCTGATGGGATTTTGGAATCACTTGATGCTTGCGAACCATGCCTTATGGGCAAGATGACTAAAACTCCGTTCTCCGGAACAATGGAGCAAGCAACTGTCTTATTGGAAATAATACATACTGATGTATGTGATCCGATGAGTGTTGAGGCTCGCGGCGGGTATCGTTATTTTCTGACCTTCACAGATGATTTGAGTAGATATGGGTATATCTACTTGATGAAACATAAGTCTGAAACATTTGAACAGTTCAAAGAATTTCAGAGTGAAGTGGAAAATCATCGTGACAAGAAAATAAGGTTTCCACGATCTGATCGCGGAGACGAATATTTGAGTTACGAGTTTGGTCTTCAATTAAAACAATGTGGAATAGTTTCAAAAATTTGTGCCACCTGGAACACCACAGCATAATGTTGTGTCCGAATGTCATAACCATACTTTATTGAATATAGTACAATCTATGATGTCTCTTACCGATTTACCACTATCGTTTTGGGGCTATGCATTAGAGACAACTGCATTCACATTAAATAGGGCACCATCTAAATCCGTTGAGACGACACCGTATGAACTATGGTTTGGCAAGAAACCTAGGCTGTCGTTTCTTAAAGTTTGGGACTGCGATGCTTATGTGAAAAAAGTTTCAACATGATAAGCTCGAACCCAAATTGGAGAAGTAAATCTTCATAGGATACCCAAAAGAAACTGTTGGGTACACCTTCTATCACAGATCCGAAGGCAAGACATTCGTTGCTGAGAATGGATCCTTTTTAGAGAAGGAGTTTCTCTTGAAAGAAGTGAGTGGGAGGAAAGTGGAACTTGATAAGGTAATTGTACCTTCTCCCAAATTGGAAAATAGTTCATCACAGAAATCAGTTCCAGTGATGTCTACACCAACAAGAGAGGAAGTTAATGATGATGATCATGAAACTTCAGATAAAGTTACTACAGAACTTCGTAGATCAACCAGAGTGAGATCCGCACCAGAGTGGTACGGTAATCCTGTTCTGGAGGTCATGTTACTTGACCATGACGAACCTATGAACTATGAGGAAGCGATGATGAGCCCAGATTCCGCAAAATGGTTTAAGGCCATGAAATCTGAGATGGGATCCATATATATAAGAACAAAGTATGGACTTTGATTGACTTGCCCATTGATCGGCGAGCCATTGAGATTAAATGGATTTTCAAGAGGAAGACGGACGTTGATAGTAGTGTTACTATCTAGAAAGCTAGAATTGTCGCAAAAAGGTTTTCGACAAGTTCAAGGTGTTGACTACGATGAGAATTTCTCACTCGTATCTATGCTTAAGTCTGTCCGAATCATGTTAGAAATTGCCGCATTTTATGAAATCTGGCAAATGGATAAACAAAACTGCATTCTTTAATGGATTTATTAAAGAAGAGTTGTATATGATGCAACCAGAAGGTTTTGTCAATCCTAAAGGTACTAACAAAATATGCAAGCTCCAGCGATCCATCTATGGACTGGTGCAAGCATCTCAGAGTTGGAATATATGCTTTGATAAGTTGATCAAAGCATACAGATTTATACAGACTTGTGGTGAAGCCTGTATTTACAAGAAAGTGAGTGGGAGCACTACAACATTTCTGATAAGTATATGTGAATGACATATTGTTGATCGGAGATAATGTAGAATTATTCTACAAAGCATAAAGGAATGTTTGAAAGGAGTTTTTCAAAGAGAGACATCGGTGAAGCTGCTTACATATTAAGCATCAAGATCTATAGAGATAGATCAAGACGCTTGATAGGTTTTTCAATGAGTACATACCTTGACAAGATTTTGAAGTAGTTCAAAATGGAACAGTCAAAAAGGAGTTCTTGCCTGTGTTACAAGGTGTGAAGTTGAGTAAGACTCAAAACCCGACCACGGCAGAAGATAGAGAGAGAATGAAAGTCATTCCCTATGCCTCAGCCATAGGTTCTATAAAGTATGCCATGCTGTGTACCAGACCTATTGTATACCCTGTCCTGAGTTTGGCAAGACAGTACAATAGTGATCTAGGAGTAGATCACCGGACATTGGTCAAAATTATCCTTAGTGGAATAGGGATATGTTTCTCGATTATGAAGTGGGAGCAATTAGCTAGAGTAGCTCCGTGCAGAGCATTGTTGACATAGAAATTTGCAAAATACATACGGATCTGAATGTGGCAGACCCGTTGACTAAACTTCTCTCACAAGCAAAACATGATCACACCTTAGTACTCTTTGGGTGTTAATCACATAGCGATGTGAACTAGATTATTGACTCTAGTAAACCCTTTGGGTATTGGTCACATGTTGATGTGAACTATGGGTGTTAATCACATGGCGATGTGAACTATTGGTATTAAATCACATGGCGATGTGAACTAGATTATTGACTCTAGTGCAAGTGGGAGACTGAAGGAAATATGCCCTAGAGGCAATAATAAAGTTATTATTTATTTCCTTATATCATGATAAATGTTTATTATTCATGCTAGAATTGTATTAACCGGAAACATAATACATGTGTGAATACATAGACAAACAGAGTGTCACTAGTATGCCTCTACTTGACTAGCTCGTTGATCAAAGATGGTTATGTTTCTTAACCATAGACATGAGTTGTCATTTGATTAACGGGATCACGTCATTAGGAGAATGATGTGATTGACTTGACCCATTTCGTTAGCTTAGCACTTGATCGTTTAGTTTGTTGCTATTGCTTTCTTCATGACTTATACATGTTCCTATGACTATGAGATTATGCAACTCCTGTTTACCGAAGGAACACTTTGTGTGCCACCAAACGTCACAACGTAACTGGGTGATTATAAAGGTGCTCTATAGGTGTCTTCGAAGGTACTTGTTGGGTTGGCGTATTTCGAGATTAGGATTTGTCACTCCGATTGTTGGAGAGGTATCTCTGGGCCCACTCGGTAATGCACATCACTATAAGCCTTGCAAGCATTGCAGCTAATGAGTTAGTTGCAGGATGATGTATTACGGAATGAGTAAAGAGACTTGCCGGTAACGAGATTGAACTAGGTATTGAGATACCGACGATCGAATCTCGGGCAAGTAACATACCGATGACAAAGGGAACAACGTATGTTGTTATACGGTTTGACCGATAAAGATCTTCATAGAATATGTGGGAGCCAATATGAGCATCCAGGTTCCGCTATTGGTTATTGACCGGAGACGTGTCTCGGTCATGTCTACATTGTTCTTGAACCCGTAGGGTCCGCACGCTTAAGGTTTCGATGACAGTTATATTATGAGTTTATGAGTTTTGATGTACCGAAGGAGTTCGGAGTCCCGGATGAGATCGGGGACATGACGAGGAGTCTCGAAATGGTCGAGACGTAACGATCGACATATTGGACGACTATATTCGGACATCGGAAAGGTTCCGAGTGATTCGGATATTTTTCGGAGTACCGGAGAGTTACGGTAATACGTATTGGGCCTTATTGGGCCATACGGGAAAGAAGGAAAAGGGCCTTAAGGGTGGCCGCACCCCTCCCCTTGGTCTGGTCCGAATTGGACTAGGGAAGGGGGGCGCCCCCTTCCTTCCTTCTCCTTTTCCCTTCCTCTTTTCCTATTCCATATGAGAGGTGGAATCCTACTAGGACTATGGAGTCCTGGTAGGACTCCACACTTGGCGCGCCCCCTCCTAGGGCTGGCCTCCTCCTCCCTTGCTCCTTTATATACAAGGGCAGGGGGCACCCCAAAGACACAACAATTGATCATTGATCTCTTAGCCGTGTGCGGTGCCCCCCTCCACCATAATCCACCTCAATAATACTGTAGCGGTGCTTAGGCGAAGCCCTGCGTCGGTAGAACATCAACATCGTCACCACGCCGTCGTGCTGACGTAACTCTCCCTCAACACTCTGCTGGATCGGAGTTCAAGGGACGTCATCGGGCTGAACGTGTGCTGAACTCGAAGGTGCCATACGTTCGGTACTTGATCGGTCGGATCGTGAAGACGAACGACTACATCAACCGCGTTGTGCTAACGCTTCCGCTTACGGTCTACGAGGGTATGTGGAAAACACTCTCCCCTCTTGTTGCTATGCATCACCATGATCTTGAGTATGCATAGGAAATTTTTGAAATTGCTACGTTCCCCAAAACTTATTATAGTGTAGATAGGCCACCTGTCTAATTTCATCGCATTCGGAGTTTGTTTGACGCCCCAACGGATAACTATAGTGACATTATAGCCGGTCTAACGTTGGACGTTTTCGGTCTCCGGAAACAGATGTCGGGCCCTCTCTCTCTCTTCTCCCCCTCGCAGTCTCGCCACAGCCCACCTAGTCCATCCTCCTTTCCCTCTTCGCTTCCGGAGTTGTCCGATGCGACCGCACGGTCCGAAACCCTCTCTGCTCAGTGCATCAAACCCCCTCACGCGCGCGTCCGAAAAGTTGTCCCGGACCCGACCCGGACTGTCGCCACCGTTGTGTCCGGATCATCCCCAAACATCTACAAAACGTCACCGTTTTCTTATTTGGTCCCCCTAACCTATTTATCCGGGACCGTTCGTTTACGATCCGAGAGATCCGTTAGCCCCTAACCTATTTCACCACTATATATAATGGGAAACCCTAGATTTTAGGGGTTTGTCCCATCCATTCCCTCGGCCGCCGCCGCATCCTCCTCGTTTTCCTCAGCCACCAACCAGATCCACTCCTCTTGTCTTCCTCGAGAGCCACCTCCCTATATTTCAGCGCCACCCAATCAACGCCTCCTTCCCTCCTCCCTTTTCATCCACCACCAAATCCATCCCCAGCCATCCTCTGCTCCCTCCGCAGCCAGCACAGCCTCCTTGTCCCGTGCAGCTCGGGGACTCCAAGCCCCTCGATCCAGCCCTCCGGGAGGACGTCGGCCCTCGCCGCCGCGTCGTGCTACCTTCCCCGGAACTGCAACCTTCATCAGCGACCCTGCATTGACCGCCCCTCTCCTCCTCGAGCTCCTCTTCGGCGACCCTCGTCGACAGCGAGCTCCAGTAGGATCTCGTGGCCTCCTCTCCCTTCTACGCGAACCGGCCGCAAGAAACACCACCATCAGGAGCGCCATGCCCCGCCTTCCTCCGCCTCGCCTGTCCTCTATACAGGATCCGACGGCCTCGCCCGCGCCCCGTCTTCCTCCTCATCGCGCGGATCCAGGAGGCTCGACGCCCAACAGCTCGCCTCCACCCTGTTCCTGGACGGACACGCCCTCCGGCCTCGCCTTTTTGCCGTTGAAGGCCCGCGCTGGGGCCTGCTACTCTGCACCGTCACTCGCAGGCCTCTGCTCTCCTACACCTTGTCTCCGACACAGGCAAGTTCGTCGCCGCCAAGACCTCGCCTCGCCGGATTCGCCGCCCACTGCCGGGAATCGGTCCCCGACGACCTCGCCTCGCATCCGGTGGTCGTCCCGTCGTTTTTTTGTCGCCGGAAGCACCAGCGCCGCCGCCCCTTGAATTCCTGGAACGGGCGCAGCCCCAAATCCCGCTCGCTGTGTCCGTTGACTTCGTCGCCGACCGCGCGGGGGCCACGAGAGCGCCAGGCCCAGCTCAACCGCGCGAAGACCCCCACCTCTGCCGCTTTGCCTGGGCCACCTTCTCCCCTCGCTGCTCGTCATGGGCCGCACGCCTGCCGGCCCAGCTGCGCCTTCTCCCGTCCTAGTCCATCATCGAGCCGGCCCAAGTGCCGTGGTGAGCAGCTCAGTTCAACCCAATGTAGCCCGTCCTGTTTTTTTCCTGCTGCTGCGGATTTAGCTATTTTCCAGAGAGTGCCTGTTTTGCAGAAAACACCCTAGACTTCATGCATTTCATTACTCACAAACGGTGCAGCATATGTAAAAACTTTAAATATGAAACTTGCTTAGAATTTCATCTAGTTTAATAAATTTCCACTTTCATCTATGTTTGAAATGCTTAAAATGATGTTTGGTTAAATTTACTCCTATGCCATGTTAAAATGCTTTAATTCATAACTAAATAACCGTAATTCCGAATTTAATAAACTTTATATGTAAATGGGGTGGAAAAATGCCTAGTTTAACATGGTGGCCTCACTTTGCATGTTTAACAACCCTAAAATTGTGTTTAGGGCAGAACAGTACCAAATCTATAATATGCATATGGGGATTTACCGGAATTGTTGTTCGTTGCTTCTGGCCTCATTTAAACTTGACTAGATAGGTAGTTTTACTTTGCTTCACCCTCTTGCCATGTTAATCAACATTTAATCTTGTTGGGTACCTAAACGAGAGAGAACTAAATAACTTGAATGTGGTGTTTCGTCAATATGCAACTCGTTGCATATTGATCTCCACTTAATTTGTAGAATTGCTTGTGCATTTTGCCAGGCCATGCCTCTTTAAACCGGACATGCATTATACTTGTTGTGCATCATGCCATGTTCACGTGGTGGTTGTTCACTATGTTGTTTGCTTTCTTTCCAGTGTACTTCTTCTCGGTAATCCGGTAACGTCGTGTTATGAGGATTCGCTCGACTACGACCGTTTGTCTTCTTCATGGATTCGTTCTTCTTCCTTGCGGGATTTCAGGCAAGATGACCATACCCTCGAAATCACTTCTATCTTTGCTTGCTAGTTGCTTGATCTTTTGTTATGCCTATCCTGCGATACCTACCACTTTCTTATCATGCCTCCCATATTGTTAACCCAAGCCTCTAACCCACCTTGTCCTAGCAAACCGTTGTTTGGCTATGTTACCGCTTTGCTCAGCCCCTCTTATAGCGTTGTTAGTTGCAGGTGAAGATGAAGTTTGTTCCTGAAGGAAATATGCCCTAGAGGCAATAATAAAGTTATTATTTATTTCCTTATTTCATGATAAATGTTTATTATTCATGCTAGAATTGTATTAACCGGAAACATAATACATGTGTGAATACATAGACAAACAGAGTGTCACTAGTATGCCTCTACTTGACTAGCTCATTAATCAAAGATGGTTGTGTTTCCTAACCATAGACAAAGAGTTGTTATTTGATTAACGGGATCACATCGTTAGGAGAATGATGTGATTGACTTGACCCATTCCGTTAGCTTAGCACTCGATCGTTTAGTATGTTGCTATTGCTTTCTTCATGACTTATATATGTTCCTATGACTATGAGATTATGCAACTCCTGTTTACCGGAGGAACACTTTGTGTGCTACCAAACGTAACAACGTAACTGGGTGATTGTAAAGGAGCTCTACAGGTGTCTCCAAAGGTACATGTTGGGTTGGCATATTTCGAGATTAGGATTTGTCACTCCGATTGTCGGAGAGGTATCTCTCGGCCCTCTCGGTAATGCACATCACATAAGCCTTGCAAGCATTGCAACTAATGAGTTAGTTGCGAGATGATGTATTACAGAACGAGTAAAGAGACTTGCCAGTAACGAGATTGAACTAGGTATTGAGATACCGACGATCGAATCTCGGGCAAGTAACATACCGATGACAAAGGGAACAACATATGTTGTTATGCGGTCTGACCGATAAAGATCTTCGTAGAATATGTAGGAACCAATATGAGCATCCAGGTTTCGCTATTGGTTATTGACCGGAGACGTGTCTCGGTCATGTCTACATTGTTCTCGAACCGTAGGGTCCACACGCTTAACGTTACGATGACAGTTTCATTACGAGTTTATGTATTTTGATGTACCGAAGGTTGTTCGGAGTCCCGGATATGATCATGGACATGACGAGGAGTCTCTAAATGGTCGAGACATAAAGATCGATATATTGAAAGCCTATATTTGGATATCGGAATCGTTCCGGGTGAAATCGGGATTTTACCGGAGTACCGGGGGGTTACCGGAACCCCCCCGGGGGTTATTGGGCCTACATGGGCCCTAAGAGAGAAGAGGAAAGGAGGCAAGAGGTGGTCGCGTGCCCCTCCCCTCCCTAGTCTGAATAGGACAAGGAGAGGGGGGCGGCGCCCCCCCCCCCTTTCCTTTCCCTCTTCCTCCTCTTTCCCACTTCTCCTTCTCCAACTAGGAAAGAAGGGAGTCCTACTCCCGGTGGGAGTAGGACTCCCCCTTGGAGCACCCTCCTTGGCCGGCTGCCCCCTCCCCTTGGCTCCTTTATATACGGGGGCAAGGGGGCACCCTAGAACACACAAGTTGATCTTCGTGATCGTTCCTTAGCCGTGTGTGGTGCCCCCCTCCACCATATTCCACCTCGGTCATATTGTAGCGGTGCTTAGGCGAAGCCCTGTGACGGTTGAACATCAAGATCGTCACCACGACGTCGTGCTGACGGAACTCCTCCCCGAAGCTTTGCTGGATCGGAGCCCGAGGAGCATCATCAAGCTGAACGTGTGCCAAGAACTCGGTGGTGCCGGAGTAACGGTGCTTGGATCGGTTGGACCGGGAAGACGTACGACTACTTCCTCTATGTTGCGTCAACGCTTCCGCTTCGGTCTACGAGGGTACGTAGACACCACTCTTCCCCCTCGTTGCTATGCATCACCATGATCTTGCGCGTACGTAGGAATTTTTTTGAAATTACTACGTTCCCCAACAGTGGCATCCGAGCCAGGTTTTATGCGTTGATGTTGTGCACGAGTAGAACACAAGTGAGTTGTGGGCGATATAAGTCATACTGCTTACCAGCATGTCATACTTTGGTTCAGCGGTATTGTTGGATGAAGCGGCCCGGACCGACATTATGCGTACGCTTACGTGAGACTGGTTCTACCGACGTGCTTTACACATAGGTGGCTCGCGGGTGTCAGTTTCTCCAACTTTAGTTGAACCGAGTGTGGCTACGCCCGGTCCTTGCGAAGGTTAAAATAGCACCAACGTGACAAACTATCGTTGTGGTTTTGATGCGTAGGTAAGTACGGTTCTTACTAAGCCCAGTAGCAGCCACGTAAAACTTGCAACAACAAAGTAGAGGACGTCTAACTTGTTTTTGCAGGGCATGTTGTGATGTGATATGGTCAAGACGTGATGAGATATAAGTTGTTGTATGATATAATCATGTTTTGTTGAAGTTATCGGCAACTGGCAAAAGCCTTATGGTTGTCTCTCTATTGCATAAGATGCAGGCGCCCAATAATTGTTTTAATCGCTATGCGATAGCAATAGTTGCAAGAGCAATTGTTGGCGAGATGACCACGTGACGACACATTGATATAGATCAAGATGATGGAGATCATGGTGTCATGCCGGTAACGATAGAGATCATGACAGTACTTTGGAGATGGAGATCAAAGGTGCAAGATGATGATGGCCATATCATGTCACATATTTTGATTGCATATGATGTTTATCTTTTATACATCTTATTTTGCTTTGATTGACGGTAGCATTATAAGATGATCTCTCACTAAATTTCAAGATAAAAGTGTTCTCCCTGAGTATGCACCGTTGCCAAAGTTCGTCGTGCCCAGACACCACGTGATGATCGGGTGTGATAAGCTCTACGTCCATCTACAACGGGTGCAAGACAGTTTTGCACACGCGGAATACTCAGGTTAAACTTGACGAGCCTAGCATATGTAGATATGGCCTCGGGACACTGAGACCGAAAGGTCGAGCGTGAATCATATAGTAGATATGATCAACATAGTGATGTTCACCATTGAAAGCTACTCCATTTCACGTGATGATCAGTTATGGTTTAGTTGATTTGGATCACGTGATCACTTAGAGGATTAGAGAGGTGTCTATCTAAGTGGGAGTTCTTAAGTAATATAATTAATTGAACTTAAATTTATCATGAACTTAGTCCTGGTAGTATTAGCATATCTATGTTGTAGATCAATAGCTCGCTTTGTTGCTTCCCTATGTTTATTTTGATATGTTCCTAGAGAAAAACTATGTTGAAAGATGTTAGTAGCAATGATGCGGATTGGATCCGTGATTTGAGGTTTATCCTCATTGCTGCACAGAAGAATTATGTCCTTTATGCACCGCTAGGTGACAGACCTATTGCAGGAGCAAATTCAGACGTTATGAACGTTTGGCTAGCTCAATATGATGACTACTTGATAGTTTAGTGCACCATGCTTAAACGGCTTAGAATCGGGACTTCAAAGACGTTTTGAACGTCATGGACCATATGAGATGTTCCAGGAGTTGAAGTTAATATTTCAAGCAAATACCCGAGTTGAGAGATATGAAGTCTTCGACAAGTTCTATAGCTAAAAGATGGAGGAGAATCGCTCAAGTAGTGAGCATGTGTTTAGATTGTCTGGGTACTACAATCGCTTGAATCAAGTGGGAGTTAATCTTCCAGATAAGATAGTGATTGACAGAATTCTCTAGTCACCATCACCAAGTTAGTAGAACTTCGTGATGAACTATTATATGCAAGGGATAACGGAAACGATTCCCAAGCTCTTCGTAATGCTGAAATTGACGAAGGTAGAAATCGAGAAAAACATCAAGTGTTGATGGTAGACAAGACCACTAGTTTCAAGAAAAGGGCAGAGGGAAGAAGGGGAACTTCAAGAAGAACAACAAGCAAGTTGCTGCTCAAGTGAAGAAGCCCAACTCTGGTCCTAAGCCTGAGACTAAGTGTTTCTACTGCAAAGGGACTGGTCACTGGAAGCGTAACTACCCCAAGTGATTGGCGGATAAGAAGGATGGCAAAGTGAACATAAGTATATTTGATATACATGTTATTGATGTGTACTTTACTAGTGTTTATAGCAACCCCTCAGTATTTGATACTAGTTCAGTTGCTAAGATTATTGACTCTAGTGCAAGTGGCAGACTGAAGGAAATATGCCCTAGAGGCAATAATAAAGTTATTATTTATTTCCTTATTTCATGATAAATGTTTATTATTCATGCTAGAATTGTATTAACGAGAAACATAATACATGTGTGAATACATAGACAAACAGAGTGTCACTAGTATGCCTCTACTTGACTAGCTCGTTAATCAAAGATGGTTATGTTTCCTAACCATAGACAAAGAGTTGTAATTTGATTAACGAGATCACATCATTAGGAGAATGATGTGATTGACTTGACCCATTTCATTAGCTTAGCACTCGATCGTTTAGTATGTTGCTATTGCTTTCTTCATGACTTATATATGTTCCTATGACTATGAGATTATGCAACTCCCGTTTACCGGAGGAACACTTTGTGTGCTACCAAATGTCACAACGTAACTGGGTGATTATAAAGGAGCTCTACAGGTGTCTCCAAAGGTACATGTTGGGTTGGCGTATTTCGAGATTAGGATTTGTCACTCCGATTGTTGGAGAGGTATCTCTGGGCCCTCTCGGTAATGCACATCACATAAGCCTTGCAAGCATTGCAACTAATGAGTTAGTTGCGAGATGATGTATTACAGAACGAGTAAAGAGACTTGCCGGTAACGAGATTGAACTAGGTATTGAGATACCGACGATCGAATCTCGGGCAAGTGACATATCGATGACAAAGGGAACAACATATGTTGTTATGCGGTCTGACCGATAAAGATCTTCGTAGAATATGTAGGAACCAATATGAGCATCCAGGTTCCGCTATTGGTTATTGACTGGAGACGTGTATCGGTCATGTCTACATTGTTCTCGAACCGTAGGGTCCGCACGCTTAATGTTACGATGACAGTTTCATTATGAGTTTATGTATTTTGATGTACCGAAGGTTGTTCGGAGTCCCGGATATGATCATGGACATGACGAGGAGTCTCGAAATGGTCGAGACATAAAGATCGATATATTGGAAGCCTATATTTGGATATCGGAATCGTTCCGGGTGAAATCGGGATTTTACCGGAGTACCGGGGGGTTACCGGAACCCCCCCGGGGGTTATTGGGCCTACATGGGCCCTAAGGGAGAAGAGGAAAGGAGGAAAGAGGTGGCCGCGCGCCCCTCCCCTCCCTAGTCGGAATAGGACAAGGAGAGGGGGGCGGCGCCCCCCCCCCTTTCCTTTCCCTCTTCCTCCTCTTTCCCACTTCTCCTTCTCCAACTAGGAAAGAAGGGAGTCCTACTCCCGGTGGGAGTAGGACTCCCCCTTGGCGCGCCCTCCTTGGCCGGCCGCCCCCTCCCCTTGGCTCCTTTATATACGGGAGCAAGGGGGCACCCTAGAACACACAAGTTGATCATCGTGATCGTTCCTTAGCCGTGTGTGGTGCCCCCCTCCACCATATTCCACCTCGGTCATATTGTAGCGGTGCTTAGGCGAAGCCCTACGATGGTTGAACATCAAGATCGTCACCACGCCGTCGTGCTGACGGAACTCCTCCCCGAAGCTTTGCTGGATTGGAGCCCGGGGAGCGTCATCGAGCTGAACGTGTGCCAAGAACTCGGAGGTACCGGAGTAACGGTGCTTGGATCGGTTGGACCGGGAAGGCGTACGACTACTTCCTCTATGTTGCGTCAATGCTTCCGCTTCGGTCTACGAGGGTACGTAGACAACACTTTTCCCTCTCGTTGCTATGCATCACCATGATCTTGCGCGTGCGTAGGAATTTTTTTGAAATTACTACGTTCCCCAACAGTTCCTTGTTGGAACATGGAGATGTTGTTCCTTGTTGGAACATGTTTACTTGTTGGGATATCACAATATCTCTTATCTAATTAATGCATCTATACACTTGGTAAAGGGTGGAAGGCTCGGCCTTATGCCTGGTGTTTTGTTCCACTCTTGCCGCCCTAGTTTCCGTCATATCAGTGTTATGTTCCTGGATTTTGCGTTCCTTACGCGATTGGGTTATAATGGGAACCCCTTGATAGTTCGCCTTGAATAAAACTCCTCCAGCAATGCCCAACATTGGTTTTACTATTCGCCACCTAGCCTTTTCTTTCCCTTGGGTTCTGCAGACTCAAGGATCATCTTTATTTAAACCCCCCTGTGTCAGTGCTCCTCTGAGTGTTGGTCCGATCGAGTAGACTACGGGGCCACCTCGAGGCAACTTGAGGGTTGGTTTTACTCGTAGGATGTCTCATCTGAGTGTGCCCTGAGAACGAGATATGTGCAGCTCCTATCGGGATTTGTCGGCACATTCGGGCGGTGTTGCTAGACTTGTTTTACCATTGTCGAGGATGTCTTGTAACCGGGATTCCGAGTCTGATCGGGTCTTCCCGCTAGAAGGAATATCCTCCGTTGACCGTGAGAGCTTGTGATGGGCTAAGTTGGGACACCCCTGCAGGGATTTGAACTTTCGAAAGCCGTGCCCGCGGTTATGGGCAGATGGGAATTTGATAATGTCCGATTGTAGAGAACCCGAAGTTGACCTTAATTAAAATGCAACAACCGCGTGTGTAACCGTGATGGTCTCTTCTCGGCGGAGTCCGGGAAGTGAACACGGTGTTGGAGTTATGTTTGGCGTAGGTTGTTCTAGGATCACTTCTTGATCATAGTTGTTCGACCATGCTTTTGCCTTCTCTTCTCGCTCTCATTTGCGTATGATAGCCACCATATATGCTAGTCGCTTGCTGCAGCTCCACCTCATACCTTTACCTTACCCATAAGCTTAAATAGTCTTGATCGCGAGGGTGCGAGATTGCTGAGTCCCCGTGACTCACAGATACTTCCAAAACCAGCTTACAGGTGCCGTTGAACTGTGCAGATGACGCAACCAAGCTCAAGGAGGAGCTCGATGAAGATCTTGTCCTTTGTGTTGTTCCGTTTCCAGTTGATCAGTAGCGGAGCCCAGTTGGGGTCGATCGGGGATCTGTGTAGTATTTGGGGTAGTCTTGTTTTACTTTGGTTCCTTAGTCGGACCTTGATCGTATCTGGATGATGTAATGCTTTATTCATGTATTTGTGTGAAGTGGCGATTGTAAGCCAACTATGTATCTCTTTTCCCTTATGTATTACATGGGTTGTGTGAAGATTACCTCACCTGTGACATTGCTTTCAATGCGGTTATGCCTCTAAGCCGTGCTTCGACACGTGGAAGATATAGCCGCATCGAGGGCGTTACAAGTTGGTAATCAGAGCCTTCCCTGACCTTAGGAGCCCCCTGCTTGATCGAATCGCTGGCGTTGTTGAGTCTAGAAAAATGTTTTGAGTCATTTAGGATTATATATATCGGAGAGTTAGGATTCTTTTTACTCCTCTGTCCCTTCGTCGCTCTGGTGAGGCATCCTGACATAGAGTTTTGACTCTTCTCTTCTCAAATTTCACTAAAATAAATTTTACGCAGGTATCTTGGAATAGTTCCGATGATTTTGTGACGAGAACATTGTTCTTGGTGCCTCCTGTCATTTAGGGGTTGTGGCAGTGTCCCGGGGAGTTGAGCTCTGAGGTGTTGTCTTCACAATTTTATCGTTCCAGTTCTGGAATACCTGAGTTTAGTTTCGCCGACATCGAAAATCTCTTTTATGCAGTTGTTGGTGAGATAACCTCGACGCCACCCAGTACTGGGGCGGGAGTTCGGGAGTATTGTCATAACTCGTATAATGGATGCTTTTCAAAGGTTGAGGTAAACGATTTCCGAAGGTTTCTTGGTTATGTGTTGAAGGATGGATACAGCTGGATGTAGGATTTGCTAGCTTTGGGTGAGATATTATGCTTCCCCTGTATCCCCAACACCTGATTGCATAACCGGAAAATTTCGGGAGTTTATAAGTGGGAATTTAAGTAGCTCTTAGGATATCTTTCCGACAGATGTATGATATGAAATTGGGGTTCGACGTCTAGTGGTCCGCCTATCCACGGTTGGTTTTACAGTGGTCTCGTTGCGTCTTAAAGAGTCCTTGGCTATGCCGACTCGGGGACACTTTGTATGTCATGTGCACTGCCTTGTACATGATGGTGTTGTACGATCGAGCCCGTGTAGGCCCCACCACGAAAACTTCTGATGAAATCTCTATCATATGTTTGTTCCGGCTTATTTTGCAAGCCAATCCTTTGTTTTTTTGTTTTGAGTTGTGGTATTCGAGTTGCTTCAATGTCAAATGTTGATTCCATGCCTTCCCCAAATGGTGTTCTCATGTTCCCATGTGAATACTAATCCTTCTTGATCATCGAGATTGTCATGGCAATCCTTTTCAACCGGTGTGTCTCTCTTCAAGTGGATCCGTTCATTTTCAACATTTGCAAGATTCAATCTCAGCTTTCTCTACGGTGTTTGCTCCATCCGTCTTCAAGTTGCCTTTGTTTTCCCACCCTCCCTCCCTTTGTTCCTTCAAGGACCCAGATTTCTTCATCAAGTATCCTTTTATTCTTGTGAAGTCTCTCCATTCCTTTTCTGTCAATGTTTGTATCCGGTGATTCTCATGAAGATTCTAACGAAGCTTCAAGTTCGTCTCTCGTCACTCATTTTCTTCTCCGGTGGTTTCAATTCAAGCTTTGTTGATCATATCCTTTTTCCTCATTTCAAATACCTTCTCATGCCAGTGCACCTCATAATCATTCACTTCTCGCTATTCATTTGTTCGGGAGTGCTGAAGATATCTCAGAAGGCTCATCTTTTCATTCAAGATCCGTCCAACCTATTTCGAGGTTGTTATCGCATTCAAGCCATTTAATTCAACCAGCGTAATCTCTCTTTTAAATCATTTAAACGGTGTATCTTTTGAGTGGCCCCTCACCCATAGGTCTTTTCCCAGGATCTTACCTGACTCTTCTAATTTTCCCGGAGTTATTCTCAAATTCTTTTCGAAGTTTGACGTAAGAATGTTTTGTCATTAGTCATATATGTCTTTCTCCAAGATCTTTAGAATTCTTTTCACCATTGGCTCAACCTTTCCAGTCTTCATTCCGGAGTGTCTCAACAATTCATGGTGGTGTTTCTCATCGTCATTCTCTGCATTTGAAGACCGAAGAAGAGTTTCTCTTTAATCTTGCTCCATTCTCTTCAAGATTAGTGATTCTAGCTTGTTGCCATCCTCTCATAATTATTTTCGATTGTGGGAATTCTTTTCACCTATCGGGAGCAATTCAAGAGTCTTCTCAGTTTGTTATCCAGAGTCCATCAATGCAGGTTTATTCATTCTTAGCTGTCAGTTATCATTCTCCAATCTTACCGGTGCTTCGTTCAAGTGATCTCTAATCAGTTCTTGATCCCTTCGTTCTCATGTATCTAGATTGTCTCAAGTAACTTCGTTCATTTCACAGTTCTTACCCGGTGATTCATCCCTTTACTTCGTTCATTTTCAATTCATACGGTGGTTCATTCAAGATTTCTTTTCCTTCGTATTCATATCAATTCATCCGTTATTTCACCCTTCCGGTGGTTCGTTGAAGACCTTCCCAAGTTGACGCTATATCTATCTTAATCTTTTCTACGAGAATAAGTAGTATGCAAATCCGTTGATTGTCATCAATTTAATTGGTGAAGGATAATCATAAGGTAATTCTTATTCTTGTTTCATCCAAGGGATTAATTCCTTATTCCGGAGGCTCATCAAATTCTCGGTTTCATTTGTTTCATCTTTCTTTTCCGGAGTTCCAAGCTTTTCCGCATTATATCGTCGTGAAGATTCATCTAAATCATCGCAAGGCTTCACCTTGTGTTTTAAACTTCTCTTTCCTTCTGTTTGATCATCTCTTTGTTACCGGAGTTCTTCATGAGGGTTTTACATGATGGTTCACCAATGATTTTAATTCCTTCTAGAAGTGTTCATCAAGATTCTTTTCAGAGGAGTTCAAGCATTCTTCATTTTGCAATCCGGAGTGCAATTCTTTCTACCGTATCATTGGAGGTGGTATTATGTCATTCTTGATAATTTGAGTTCATATTTCATGATTCACATGTTGTTAAGAATGAGATATTTTAAATCCATCAATCTCTTCATTGGAGTTATCTTGGGTTATAGTTCACCTAAAGCCTTCCCTAAAGGATTGTTGCTATTTATGGTGCCCATAAATGACCCAAGTTCTACATTTTTCCTCCCAGTGAAATAGTTTCTCGTCCCCTTGTTCATATCAATCCAATTCTTCTTCCCGTGAGTGGCAGGTTGTCACCTCATAATTTGTGATGTTTTCCATAAGCCCACTTCAAGCCTATCTTTTCGTTGTTGGGTTTCCAACAACTCCGTTCGACCCTTCTCCTAAGGATGCCTTCTCAAGCTCTTTTGTGGCAGAAGTTGGCATTTTCTTCTCAATTCTTCTATTTCAATTATCTATCCTCTATTCTGTTGTTTCAGAGGCATTGTGATGTTGCTCTCTTCAACCCATCTTCTTATTTTATCAGGATCGTATTCTTTTCAATCTTATTCACTTAACCGGAGTGTTGTGTCTATTATTCCTCTTCTAACCGGAGTCACATCCAAGTGCTTTCATTTTGCCAAGTTCATATTCTATGCCTTCCATTCCCAACCGGAGTGTTATCGTAATTGATCCTTATCGTCCCTTGTACATCTCGTTTCAACCGGAGTACTTGCATGTACTTCTTGTTCATTGCAACATTTTTCTTATGTCTTCAACCTACAAGGTTCTAGTAATGTTCCTTGTTCCTCTTGTCTAACGGAGTGTTTTCAACTTTGTGCATCTTTGTTGTTTTCTTACGTTCAATTTGTCAACCTCTCGAGGTTCGTGGTTTCACTTGTTTGTCAAAGAAGCAACTTTGTTTTACCTTTTATCTTCCTCTTCCATTTCCCTCCGATGCCATCCTAGATCTCAGGACGAGATCCTCTCGTAGTGGTGGAGTGTTGTGACGCCCCGAGACCGATGTGGCAGGTGTCTTCCAGCTATTCGCCGTCGTTGCCATGTCATTCGCTTGCGTGTTGCATCTTGTCATGTCATCATGTGCATTGCATCATCATGTTTTCAAAACTTGCATCCGTTCCGGTCTCCTCGTTCCGTCTGTTGTCCGTTCTGAGCCCAGACACACTTGCACGCGCCCGCGGCATGTCTGAAATAGCATTTTATAAGTGGCCGGAAAAAGTTCTCGGATTGGGTTGAAAGTTGGCGTGTGGTCTTATTATAGTGTAGATAGACCGCCTGTCTAATTTCATCGCATTCGGAGTTCGTTTGACGCCCCAACGGATAACTATAGCGACATTATAGCCGGTCTAACATCGGACATTTTGGGTCTCCGAAAACAGATGCCGGGCCCTCTCTCTCTCTTCTCCCCCTCGCAGTCTCGCCACAGCCCACCTAGTCCATCCTCCTTCCCCTCTTCGCTTCCGGAGTTGTTCGATGCGACCGCACGGTCCGAAACCCTCTCTGCTCAGTGCATCAAACCCCCTCGCGCGCGCGTCCAAAAGGTTGTCCCGGACCCGACCCGGACTGTCGCCACTGTTGTGTCCAGATCATCGCCAAACATCTACAAAACGTCACCGTTTTCTTATTTGGGCCCCCTAACCTATTTATCCGGGACCGTCCGTTTACGATCTGAGGGATCCGTTAGCCCCTAACCTATTTCACCGCAATATATAATGGGCAACCCTAGATTTTAGGGGTTTGTCCCATCCATTCCCTCGGCCGCCACCGCATCCTCCTCGTTTTCCTCAGCCACCAACCAGATCCACTCCTCTTGTCTTCCTTGAGCGCCACCTCCCTAGATTTCAGCGCCACCCAATCAACGCCTCCTTCCCTCCTCCCTTTTCATCCACCACCAAATCCAGCCCCAGCCATCCTCTACTCCCTTCGTAGCCAGCGCAACCTCCTCGTCCCGTGCAGCTCGGGGACTCCAAGCCCCTCGATCCAGCCCTCCGGGAGGACGTCGGCCCTCGCTGTCGCGTCGTGCTACCTTCCGCGGAACTGCAGCCTTCATCAGCGACCCTGCATCGACCGCCCCTCTCCTCCTCGAGCTCCTCTTCGGCGACCCTCGTCGACAGCGAGCTCCAGCAGGACCCCGTGGCCTCCTCTCCCCTCTACGCGAACCGGCCGCAAGCAACACCACCAGCAGGAGCGCCACGCCCCGCCTTCCTCCGCCTCGCCTGTCCTCTATACAGGATCCGACGGCCTCGCCCGCGCCCCGTCTTCCTCCTCATCGCGCGGATCCAGGAGGCTCGACGCCCAACAGCTCGCCTCCGCCCTATTCCTAGACGGACACGCCCTTCGGCCTCGCCTTTTTGCCGCTGAAGGCCCGCGCTGGGGCCTGCTACTCTGCGCCGCCGCTCGCAGGCCTCTGCTCTCCCGCACTTCGTCTCCGACACAGACAAGTTCGTTGCCGCCAAGACCTTGCCTCGCCGGATTCGCCGCCCACTGCCGGGAATCGGTCCCCGACGACCTCGCCTCGCATCCGGTGGTCGTCCCGTCGTTTTTTTGTCGCTGGAAGCACCAGCGTTGCCACCCCCTTGACTTCCTGGAACGGGCGCAGCCCCAAATCCCGCTCGCTGTGTCCGTTGACTTCGTCGCCGACCGCGCGGGGGCCACGAGAGCGCCAGGCCCATCTCGCCCGCGCGAAGACCCCCACCTTTGTCGCTTTGCCTGGGCCGCCTTCTCCCCTCGCTGCTCGTTGTGGGCCGCGCGCCTGCCGGCCCAGCTGCGCCTTCTCCCATCCTAGTCCATCACCGAGCCGGCCCAAGTGCCGTGGTGAGCAGCTCAGTTCAACCCAATGTAGCCCGTCCTGTTTTTTTCCCTGCTGCTGCGAATTTAGCTATGCCTGTTTTGCAGAAAACACCCTAGACTTCATGCATTTCATTACTCACAAACGGTGCATCATATGTAAAAACTTTAAATATGAAACTTGCTTAGAATTTCATCTAGTTTAATAATTTGCCACTTTTATCTATGTTTGAAATGCTTAAAATGATGTTTGGTTAAATTTACTCCTATGCCATGTTAAAATGTTTTAATTCATAACTAAATAACCATAACTCTGAATTTAATAAACTTTATATGTAAATGGGGTGGAAAAATTTCTAATTTTAACATGGTGGCCTCACTTTGCATGTTTAACAACCCTAAAATTGTGTTTAGGGCAGAACAGTACCAAATCTATAATATGCATATGGGGATTTACCGGAATTGTTGTTCGTTACTTCCGGCCTCATTTAAACTTGACTAGATAGGTAGTTTTACTTTGCTTCACCCTCTTGCCATGTTAATCAACATTTAATCTTGTTGGGTACCTAAACGAGAGAGAACTAAATAACTTGAATGTGGTGTTCCGTCAATATGCAACTCGTTGCATATTGATCTCCACTTAATTTGTAGAATTGCTTGTGCATTTTGCCATGCCATGCCTCTTTAAACCGGACATGCATCATACTTGTTGTGCATCATGCCATGTTCATGTGGTGGTTGTTCACTATGTTGTTTGCTTTCTTTCCGGTGTACTTCTTCTCGGTAATCCGGTAACGTTGTGTTGTGAGGATTCGTTTGACTACGACCGTTTGTCTTCTTCATGGATTCGTTCTTCTTCCTTGCGGGATTTCAGGCAAGATGACCATACCCTCGAAATCACTTTTATCTTTGCTTGCTAGTTGCTCGCTCTTTTGCTATGTCTATGCTGCGATACCTACCACTTGCTTATCATGCCTCCCATATTTTTAACCCAAGCCTCTAACCCACCTTGTCCTAGCAAACCATTGTTTGACTATGTTACCGCTTTGCTCAGCCCCTCTTATAGCGTTGTTAGTTGCAGGTGAAGATGAAGTTTGTTCCTTGTTGAAACATGGATGTGACGCTCGGATAATTAAGCTACAATAATTCTCTGCTGATGATACCACGTCATCACTGTTACTGTTGTTAAACTCGCGTTGGTTCGTATCCGGTCCGAATTTAAATTTAAAATAAAGTCAAAAATAAAAGTTTTTTATGTCAAAACCAAAATGTGCAAGCTGTGGAAAATAATTCATAAGTATTATTGGAGAAGAAACCAAATTCTTATAAGATGTTTAGGTGCTCAAAAATAAATAAAACAGTGGCTTAAACAATTATTCAAATGCCTTTTGTAATTTCTGAAATGTTAAACTATTTTATTTTTGGGTGAAACTTTTTATGGCATTGGTATAATTAGGAATAATAGTTTAGGAACAAATTATATATTTTTAGAACTCTAATAATATAAAAGTTGAGTGAAAACAGAGCAGAAAAAAACAATAGAAAAAAACCCAAACAACAAAAGAAAACAAATCCCCCCCCCCCCTCACTGGGCCTCGGCCCAGCTGGACCGCCAGGCTGGCCCAGGCGCACGCTCCCTCCCCATCTCCCCTGTTCACGCGATCGTCGACACCGGCGATGGCCGCCACGGCAGAGGGCGTCGCCGTGGCGCCCATCCGCCACCGCTCCGGCGCCTACTTAACCGGTGCCCCCCCCCCCCCCCCCCCCCCCCCCTCTCCACGCGAACCCTAATCCCCACTTCCCCCCTTGCGCCCCCAACCCCTCGAGCTCGAGCTCGAGCCCGCCCCGTGGACGCCCGGAGCCGCGTCGCCGTTGGTCCTCGCCTTCCCGTCGCCTCGTCGTCCACTACGACCACCGGCTGGTGTTGGGCGTCGTTACATCGACGTCGTCGACACGTCTTCCTCCGCCACGGACACCGCACACTCATCGTCGATTCGCTTCACCACGAGTCCCTCCGGCATCACCGAGCAGCTCCTCGTCAACGATGTGAGCAGGCGCCCGAAACCCCTCTGTTTCACCATCTAATCCGTGCCCATTGCCTAGCTAGACGTCGCGTCCGAAGCTCACCATCGCAGTTCATGTCGCCACCGCGGCCACTGCTCGCGAAGCTCACGACGAGCTCCGCTTCGTGTTCCTGGAGTTATCAGGAACCCGTAGCACCCAACCCCGTCGCTTCCCGTGTCCTACATCGCCGCCTTGAGTTCTCCATGGCCGCCATCGAAGCATCGCGTCCGCGCTCGTGTAACCGCCGCGGCCTGTCCGTGCCCACCTGCGCTGCTGCCGCTAGTTGCTTCTGCTGCTCATGGCTGCTGCTCTCGCCGCCGTTCTCTGCCACTTGTGTTCGCCTGCAACTCTGCTGCTGTCGCCGGCGCTCCCTGCGCGCGCCCGCCGGAGCACCCCGGCCGCGCCCGCGCATAGCGCGCCCGTCCGCCTCGCGCACGGCTTTGCCTCCCCTGCTGCAGCGCCCCAGCCCGCTTGCTCCCACCGCTACTTGCTGTATTGATGCTTGTACTGTAGTCTGTAGGTGCTGCTAGCTAGCTTTGCAAATCCTACACTAACTAACCCTTTTGACAGCCCCTAAACATAGACTAAACAATTGTTAACAGGGTTAAGAAAAATATGAGTAGAAAGTATACCTGACAAACTTTATTTTATCCCACTGGACCAAATCCTTTCGATGCATGGATTAAATCCTACAAAAATCACAAAATGCCAACTTCTCTTACACCTAGCATTGTGTGTGTATACAGCCACCACTGCCGGGCCCGTACAAATTAGCTTAGGGGATAATTTCTTGTTAGTTCAATTGCTAGCCAATGACAAGAGGGCCCTGTTTAGATTAGATAAATCTACTTAGGAATTTAATAAAACTGATTAACTTTTAGTTAATTTCGCTGACATGTGACCCTGCTGTAAATTAAAATGATAGATTAAATTAAAAGTGCCTAAGTCTATAACAGCCGGGACCTACCTTTACTATTCACCTTTTGACCGGTCAAATGTTGACAGGGTCAACTTTGCTGACTGGACCCTCCCTGGCCCACTGTCAGCCTCTGTGTACACTCTGTGTACACAGAGCTGGCTACACGTAGCAATTTGTCATTTAATTTCGAATTAAAACAATTTCAGAGTATTGTTTAAGTTTTTGAAAAATCATAGAAAATAATCCGTAACTCGGATGAAAAAGTTTTATACATGAAAGTTGCTCAGAACGACGAGACGAATCCGGATACATAGCCCATTCGTTCGCCACGCATCCCTAGCATAGTGAACACGTAACTTTCCCCCTCCGATTCATTTGTCCGAAAACGCGTAGCACCGGGGATATTTTCCCGGATGTTTCCCCCTTCACCGGTACCACCTCATACCGCGTTAGGGCACCCCCTAGCACCGCTACTTGACATGTCATGCATCGCTATGCATCTGTTTGCTTAATATTTATTGTTTCTCCCCCCACTTCTCTCGCTAGACACCGAGACCGACGCCGCTGCTATCCATTACGACTATGGTGTTGACGACCCCTCTCTCTTGCCAGAGCAACCAGGCAAGTCCCCCCTTTGATTACCATATACCGCCTACTCTTCTCTCTACTACTTGCATTAGAGTAGTGTAGCATGTTACTGCTTTTCGTTAATCCTATTCTGATGCATAGCTTGTCCTTGCTACTACTGTTGTTACCTTTACCTGCTATCCTAATGCTTAGTATAGGATGCTAATTTATCATCAGTGGCCCTACATTCTTGTCCGTCTGCCATGCTATACTATCGGGCCGTGATCACTCAGAAGGTGATCACGGGTATATACTATATACTTTATACATGATACATGTGATGACCAAAGTCGGGTTGGCTCGAGAAGTACCCGCGGTTGATTCACGAATTGGGGGCTGGAAGGACATACTTTCCCGACTGCCCTCTGTGTGGATCTTTGTGGCGAAGCGACATGGCGGGTTGAGACCACCTAGGAGAGAGGTGGGCCCGGCCCTGGTCGGTGTTCGCGGTTATTTCAAGATAACACGTTTAACGAGATCTTGGTATTTGATCTGAGTCTGGCTATTGGCCTATACGCACTAACCATCTACGCGGAGACAGTTATGGGCACTCAACGTCGTGGTATCAGCCGAAGCCTTCGTGACGTCAGCGACTGAGCGCGCGCGCCGGATTGGACTGGAACGCCTGCTAGGTTAGGTCTGCTTCCGGCTGCGTTCGCAACGTGCAGGTGTGCAAAGGGCGATGGGCCTAGACCCCTGCGTTTAGACCGGCGTGCTGACCTCTCTGTTGTGCCTAGGTAGGGCTGCGACGTGTTGATCTTCCGAGGCCGGGCATGACCCAGGAAAGTGTGTCCGGCCAAATGGGATCGAGCGTGTTGGGTTATGTGGTGCACCCCTGCAGGGAAGTTAATCTATTCGAATAGCCGTGATCTTCGGTAACAGGACGACTTGGAGTTGTACCTTGACCTTATGACAACTAGAACCGGATACTTAATAAAACACACCCTTCCCAGTGCCAGATACAACCCGTGATCGCTCTCTCACAGGGCGACGAGGGGAGGATCATCGGTTAGGATTATGCTATGCGATGTTACTTGGTGAACTTACCATCTACTCTCTTCTACATGCTGCAAGATGGAGGTGGCCTAAAGCGTAGTCTTCGACAGGATTAACTATCCCCCTCTTATTCTGGCTTTCTGCAGTTCAGTCCATCGATATGGCCCTTTACACATATACCCATGCATATGTAGTGTAGATCCTTGCTTGCGAGTACTTTGGATGAGTACTCACGATTGCTTTTCTCCATCTTTCCCCCCTTTGCATTCTTCTTGGTTGTCGCAACCAGATGCTAGAGTCCAGGAGCTAGAGATCCCGAGGATGATTCTATGTGGAGTTCGGCTTCGGGGAGTAGTTAGGAGGTCCCAGGCAGGAGGCCTTGCCTTTTCGATCGTTGCTACTTTTGTGCTAGCCTTCTTAAGGCAAACTTGTTTAACTTATGTCTGTATTCAGATATTGTTGCTTCTGTTGACTCGTCTATGATCGAGCTCTTGTATTCGAGCCCTCAAGGCCCCTGACTTGTAATATGATGCTTGTATGACTTTTTTTGTAGAGTTGTGTTGTGATATCTTCCCGCGAGTCCCTGATCTTGATCGTACACGTTTGTGTATGATTAGTGTACGATTGAATCGGGGCGTCACAATGGAGATGTTGTTCCTTGTTAGAACATGTTTACTTGTTGGGATATCACAATATCTCTTATCTAATTAATGCATCTATACACTTGGTAAAGGGTGGAAGGCTCGGCCTTATGCCTGGTGTTTTGTTCCACTCTTGCCGCCCTAGTTTCCGTCATATCGGTGTTATGTTCCCGGATTTTGCGTTCCTTACGCGGTTGGGTTATAATGGGTACCCCTTGACAGTTCACCTTGAATAAAACTCCTCCAGCAATGCCCAACATTGGTTTTACCATTCGCCACCTAGCCTTTTCTTTCCCTTGGGTTCTGTAGACTCAAGGGTCATCTTTATTTAAACCCCCATGTGCCAGTGCTCCTCTGAGTGTTGGTCCGACCGAGTAGACTGCGGGGCCACCTTGGGGCAACTTGAGGGTTGGTTTTACTCGTAGGATGTCTCATCTGAGTGTGCCCTGAGAACGAGATATGTGCAGCTCCTATCGGGATTTGTCGGCACATTCGGGCGGTGTTGCTGGACTTGTTTTACCATTGTCGAGGATGTCTTGTAACCGGGATTCCGAGTCTGATCGGGTCTTCCCACTAGAAGGAATATCCTTTGTTGACCGTGAGAGCTTGTGATGGGCTAAGTTGGGACACCCCTGCAGGGATTTGAACTTTCGAAAGCCGTGCCCGCGGTTATGGGCAGATGGGAATTAATAATGTCCGGTTGTAGAAAACCTGAAGTTGACCTTAACTAAAATGCATCAACCACGTGTGTAACCGTGATGGTCTCTTCTCGGCGGAGTCCGGGAAGTGAACACAGTGTTTGAGTTATGTTTGGCGTAGGTTGTTCTAGGATCACTTCTTGATCATAGTTGTTCGACCATGCTTTTGCCTTCTCTTCTCGCTCTCATTTGCATATGATAGACACCATATATGCTAGTCGCTTGCTGCAGCTCCACCTCATATCTTTACCTTACCCATAAGCTTAAATAGTTTTGATCGCGAGGGTGTGAGATTGCTGAGTCCCCGTGACTCATAGATACTTCCAAAACCAGCTTGCAGGTGCCGTTGAACCGTGCAGATGACGCAACCAAGCTTAAGGAGGAGCTCGATGAAGATCTTGTCCTTTGTGTTGTTCCGTTTCCAGTTGATCAGTAGCGGAGCCCGGTTGGGGTCGATCGGGGATCTGTGTAGCATTTGGGGTAGTCTTCTTTTACTTTGCTTCCGTAGTCGGACCTTGATCGTATCTGGATGATGTAATGCTTTATTCATGTATTTGTGTGAAGTGGCGATTGTAAGCCAACTATGTATCTCTTTTTTCTTATGTATTACATGGGTTGTGTGAAGATTACCTCACTTGCGACATTGCTTTCAATGCGGTTATGCCTCTAAGCCGTGCTTCAACACGTGAGAGATATAGCCGCATCGAGGGCGTTACAATGAGTCATGCAAATTATTTACTGAAGAGCACACAAACACTTCTCAAGACATTGTCATTTTTGCACAGTCAAATAGAGCAGAATACGTAGTAGCACCATACTAATAAACAAGCGAAAAATACTTTACGCACTCTCCATAATCTAAGACACATGCAATTAAGGACTAAAAATGTTTTAAATTGTCTCTTATATACCCATTGGAAAAACTATGACGGTCATCATCGTTATTATCGTGTAATTGGACAACAGATGCAATCAATTCAATAGCAAAAACTAAAACCGCGTGATTAAATAAACATAAGTGCTAGCGAAGGCTCTGAAAGCATCACCGGACATACATGTGATTTTGTAGTCCTAACAAATATAAGATATTTCATACATGCCACATTTAGCAGGCTAGAATAGCGGTTCAAAAGTCAAACATGTGATGTGTAAATGTTCGTCCTTGTATGAACATCTCCTTTAGTATTAAATTAAGATAATTAACCCTAGACTATATGTGAACCTTGTTTTTGTAAAAATAAATAAACCAAAAACTCTATTTAGAAGCTTGAAAAATCCTGAAGCAAATTGTACATGTACATGTATATATTAAATGCACATACAATTATCATAATACAACTTTTCATCTACCGTGCACAAAAAAGACGGATCAAAAAAGGATTCTGTTTCCACAAATTAGTGTTTTTGTTTAGCCTACATATCAACCTATCCATTATTTAGTCAGATTGAATAAATATGCCAATGCTCCATGTTTTTTAAATTTTAAATTGCTTTAGTTTGAAATTGTAAATATGGCAGTGCTCCATGGAGCTCACGAGTTGGCCAATTTTAGTTTTGATAATAGATCGGACAGTGTTCTTCTCAATAGTGTTCCGCCCAGCGTGGCGAAAGCTGTAACGAATGAGTGTATGAATCTTAATTAATTAATAAAATGGAGGGGTTTCCAAAATAAATAAATAAATTGACATGCAACATTTTAGAATCTAAGCCCGGTTTGCCTTCACATGTATAGTGTGAACTGCCACCATCGATTCCTCATACCTCACACTGAAATTATATAGTCTATATGTATTCCTAGTCTATAAATAGGTAAGGTTCCCCCCCATAAAAGGTTCAGATAGGACTAGTAAACCTAGACGGTGCGAGCTTGCCCACCACCATTTTCTTCTAGGAGAGAAAGAGAAAGAACCCTTGATGAGTGAGGATGACGACGTGATTCTGCTGCATGGCCCGACGGCCAGATCTTCTGGAAATGGGACGCACTGAGGAAGTTAGATGAATTAAGTCATCTTTGCGCGACTTGTTTGGTTCCATTGTACTGCTACTAAGTTGTGGATCACCTTGCCGAACCAAATTACGATCCCGCGCTAAGCTAGGAGCATGCAGATCAAATGTGCCATGTGCGTTTTTCCTTGCGGGCGTGGTAGATGCAATTTCTCTGTCACTGGCAGCATCGCCGCCGCCATCGCTCTGTTAGTTGTTGGTCACCATAGGCTGTCTATCTCAATAGGCTGCATTCCTAAGGATATGAGAGATACCTGCCCGTGAGTTTGCAGAGCTAAGAATAAAACAAGCCCACAATCTTAATAAGTTGTCCGTTCGACACGGCATGAGTTGTCACATTATCCCCTGCATTTTTGTTCAGAACTCTCAATTCATGATTAGCATGAGGAAGTTCTTACCAATCTTGTATATGAGAACCACAAACAAAACCATTTTTCTAATTTGTATGCCGGTGTATGAACATATAGACATAAGCGCAATCTCAAACGTGCAACAAATGCACCAAAGAGAAAAATGACCATGTAATAGTTGCTGTTTTCAAAGAGAAGTGGTGGAAAATGGCTTATGTGCAAATCAATCTCCAATCATGATAGGTGAGAGCAACGTGCCTAGCCACTCATTTGCACATGTGATCTACTTGGCTAACTTCTACTTTTGCTCCAGATCAAATTGATACTTGTTGGTTCTTCGCGCATTCGTTGACCCCTCACGTCCCCTACCTTCTCCACCCAGGGCCATCTCCAGGAATTTGAGGCCCCGGGACGAATCACAAAATAGGGCCCTAAAATTTTAAAAAACTATAGAACTTAAGAACTATCCCCAAAATACATCATAGCTTTATAAGAAATACCTCACAATAAAGCATACAAAAATCTACTGGCTGCACAATATATGTAGAACTGAAACTATGTAACAAACTAGATTAAACATGACAAAAAGATACAAATAATATTAATGGATACAAAAGAATACCAAATTAATAGCTTGCTTCATCTGTGCCTCCCCACATGTGTAGACACCATCTTCATCTTATTTTTCTGTAAGATGAATTCATCAATTTGAGTTTAATACATACATATACACGGTGATTTTCAAATTCAATATAAATTCAATTTCAAAGGCATCAATTTAGAAATCAACTTATACAACATCCAAGTTCAAATCTTGTCTCGGACCAATAAATTACCCAAGATTAGTGGCCAAGGCAACGAGCACTGTGGTTATTTCTCGGCTTTGTAGGTGTTGGCAAGTCCTGGACGTAGCGTTGACATGGCCAACGCCCGTAGGCAGAACGCACGATGGCTGGGGGGGCCGGGGAGCACTGCCGGGAAACGGTGCGGTGGCGCCAGCGCAGAGCTGCTAGCGGGTGGGGCTGGTGTAGAGGAGAGCGGCCAGCGGTCTGCAGCAGACCAGCAGTCATCGATTCGTTGCACCGGAGCATGGGAGAATATGCGAGAGAGGCGGCGCGCGCGTGGGCAGGACTGGGGGTGGGGCTGGGGAGGGTCGACGCCCCAGGGCTCGGTGTGCATATTGTGCAGAACATCGTCGAACCATCGATACTTGGAGGCGTGCGGGACAAACCTGAAGCGTAGTAACTCTGATTTTCTCTTCGAACGTGGGCCCCTGGTTTTGGGGGGCCCTGTGCGGTCGGCCACTTTGGCCCCCCTTGTCGACGGGCCTGCCTCCACCGGTAAGGAGAAGAACGGAACCAACACAGGGTTCATTGGTTTATTTGAACATATCGAATTACTCCTTCCAAAATTTCTTTACAATACGACAAGTGATAGATCACTACTCTCAATGATGCCTCGTGCACAAGATCAGCGCTAGATTTATCTATGCCATTAATAAAATGACAGCATGCATCTTTCTGATTCAGAGGCTAGGGGATAACCTCATTTTCGGAAGAAAAAAAAGATTTATCTATGCTTGGTATCTTTTGAGAAAAAAATCACGTGTTCGGGCACAGACTGGATATATTGTCTCATCTAGAACTCTTGATGATGCAACAAGAAAAAACAAAAGACATAAAACACCAAGCTAGAACTGCGTTGATGTATGTTTGATGGTCGATGACTTCACTTGCCTATTTATTCCTAAGAAGTTCTTCACAGAGTGTGGAGTGCACATTAATCTGGGAGTCTCTCTCCATTGAAAACTACAATACATAGATGATAGGTGTGCACAAAAAATTAATGAGAGTCTCTATTTTCTAATAATTTCATGTATGTATTATTGTAACTAGTCGACACATGTAAATCGGTTTGCAACTTAATGGCAGCCAGAAACTAAAAGATGTTTCTTGGTTTTAAACAGTTTTCTTTGGCTTTGATCGCTTTTTCTATAATTATTTTCTCAACATGTATCTACTTCTTTAAACTCATTGTACAGTTTTATATACATCAAAAACTTTTTCACATATTTAATATATTTTATAATATATGTTTTGATGGGTACTTTTCTCATATACATCGAAAACATTATTTAAATACGTTTACCATTTTTCAACTGCATGATTAAAAGTCTTATTAATTCATTTTTTAAGTTTTTTATGGATACATGTTAAACATATTTCGAATATATGTAGGTTTTTCTGAATGATGGGTAACTTTTTATCTATGAGAACATTTTTTCACATTGTCTAATTTTTTTAAATGCTACAAACATATTTCTGAAACCTGTGAACATTTTGCTAATGTCATGGAAAAATATTGTTATGAAACATTTTTATTGAATTACACAGATATATATTTTACATTGTGTACCATTTAAAAATGTTGAGTACATATTTTTATAATGCGTGAACATTTTCTAAATGCCACATATATTTTCTGAATTGTAAAACCAGTTTACAAAAGTTGAGTGAATATTTATTAAATGTGCGATGACTAATTTCAATATTAACTAAGTTCTCTTTTGTAATACATGTATTTATTATTTTTTAAATTATACTAAAACTAAAAAACACGTACTAAACCTGTCCACTGTGCAACGCAGCAAGTACAATAGCACAGGAAAGAAAAACCAATGTACTTCATCAAGAGCTGTGGGCACACAGAAAAAAAACAATATCCCTAGCCGGCCAACTTGTGACTGCGCTGTAGGCGAGCGTTCCATGTAGCTCGCAGTAGGCAAGGCACAGGTGGCATTTCCTATACAGCGCTTAAGGCGCTTGTATTTCCACTAGCAAAAGGCCCGTGCGTTAGAGTGAGAAAAAATAAATAATTTTCAACGGCCTTGATCACATTTTGCTGCATCACCGAGATGCACTGTCACTCTTAATATTCTCAAACAGTGAACAATTTTTTAAATCATCAACATGTTTTTAAACTCATGAACAAATTTGAAATCATGAACATTTTTCAAATTCATGAGCACTTTTATAATTTTTCGAACATTCTATAAAGCCAATTTATTTTATGAATTCAAGAACATTTTGTACTATTTGCAATTTTTTTCTAAATTATGATCATTTTTATACAATTTTTTTGAACCGGCGAACATTTTTTGAGATTGTTGGAATAATTTTAAAAATTCTTGAACATTTTTCAGATTTATAGAATATTTTTTGAAATGCATGGTCATTTTTGAACCAACGAACAATTTATGACTGAATAAATTATTTTGTACTCCCTTCGTCCCAAATTAAATGGCTTACTTTATGCTAACTTTGTACTTAAGTTATTACAAAGTCTAGTTACTTATTTTGGAACAATTTTATTTTCTTTTTTCATTCCTTTTCAAATTGTGATCTATTTTCAGAATTGCGATTTTTTCATAAACTAAAAAAAACTAATTCATATTGTTTTACTTTTTATGTTCATGAACATTTTTTCCAATCCACGAAATTTTTCGATATCATGAACTTTTTTTGAATCCTCGTAATCTGTTAACTTTTTCAAATTCATGAATTTTTAAAATCTATAAACTTCTCCGAAATTCAAGAACCTTTTCAAATGTACGAATTTTTTTAAATTCCCAAAGTTTTTCCAAGTGTTTTGAATATTTTTCAAATTTATGATTATTTTTCAAATTACATGATTGTTTTCAATTTCAAGAACATTTTACAAATTCTTGTTTTTTTAATTCCATTAAAAAAATGTCAAACCCACGACATTTTTCTAATTGTTTTTATGAAAGTTGACAACCAACAATTATCTTGTCAATGGTCTACTAGCATCCGGTCAACCATCACCTGACCAAAGGAAGTCAGGCGAGTAAGGGCATGTACAATGGTTGATAAGATAGTCTTATCTTAAGTTTTGCATGTAATTTAGAGATGACAAAGAAAAATGTCTACAATGGGTCATCTCTTAGTCTTATCTTCAATAACTAGCAATTCCTAAAAATGTGGTGAGACATATTGTGCTAAGAGATCATCTCTTGTCTTATCTTAAATAAGAGAAGACAAGCCTTTTCTTATGAGTTCTCTCTCCTCCACCTCATTATTTATCTTACGTGGCACTCTTAAGATGGCACCATTGTACATGCCCTAAGCAAGCATCTCGGCCCACCGGCGCACACGAGAAGGAGGTCCCAAGCACCGGTTTGTTAACTGGTGCAACGGGCGCCGACTAGAAGCACTATGAAATACCGGGAATAAAATGAAATACCTGAAATGTCCACAAGTGACGTCTGAGTTGTATGCATCCTGGAGCGTGTTGTCACTGACTTCTTTCTCTGACATGGGTGATGACTTGGTCTCCGTATTTTATTGCTGCGAGCCTTCCCGTACCATTACTCCACTAGACTGTTTTTCTTTTTATCTCTAGCAATGAAAATTTGCACTGGCTTTGTCCTAATTTGTGTTTTTGGGCAAATGTCCTTATTTTTGTGCTTGTGCATCCTTGATGCAAAGGCTCGAAGCTGATCTCTTCGTAGTTATGCCACCTAGATACATGACAAATAATCATTAATAAAATTCATTAAAAAGTGCGAATTATGTTGAAACACACCTAAAGCATATTCAGGACTAACAAATACGCTCTTATTTTTTTGAAAGCATTTTTTGTGTATGCCTGAAGCAGTATAAATTTTTATGAAATTTAGCAAAATATATCAAAGTTTATTATACTTTCAAATTTGTTTAAACTAGAAGTAAAATAGATGTTTCACGCGTGTGCGCACGACGTGCTTGCACTGGTGAGCACGGCACGAAATCGCACAAGGTGTAGCAGCATGACATGCGTTAAAAGATATCTTCCCATCAGAAAAACCATGATAGGGCTAGCAGCTATCCAGGCAACTAGGCATATGCACTATGAGGGAAACAATTTCTGTTCTAATGTGAGCAGAGAGAAAAGAGTGTAAACCGTTGTCACCTCAGACCAGACATAGCAGGTTGTTCGAATATTGAATGATACAATGGGTCTGTTTGTTCATGCTTTTGCTTCTATTTTTGCAGGTTTTTTTACTTGGCCAAAACACCATAAAAGCTCCTAAATAGGTGCTTTTCGGGCTATTATAGCTTTTGGGGGCCAAATATTGTTATATTGATTCATCAAAAGCCATAAAAGTTCCAAAAGCACATATTTAGAAAATTTTATGGCTTTTTGGTCAAAAGGAAAAAGCTGCAAAAGTATAAACAAACAGGGCCAAACAAGTATAGGAGTCCTCTTCGAACTTAAGAAGTGCGATTGCCATCCCAATCCATAAATCTTCCATTTGCATGCTTCTTGTTAAAACTTCTTTCAATGCGCACTAAAACAAGAACTGGATTCCCTTGCTAATTAGTGATAACCTTCGATGTTAGATGAAACATACACATGCTTAAATCCATCACTCACGTTGAACCAAAATTTCACTGCATCTTGTTCCTAGTCTGCCATTTACTCCACACACAAAAAAGTCTGCCATTCGACTCCATAATCACGGTGAATCTCCCACATTGCTCATCTCACAAATAAAGATAATGTGTGAGTCGTTGGTCTTGCTACTAAAGTCATATTTATAATCAATTGGCCGTTGTGTATGTGGGCTGATGTACAATTCATTATCATGCCAACTGTATGTACAATTGTCTCGTGGCGTGAGCAACAATTAGCATAAGAGCTAGGTGATGCTCTGACAACGTTGTGCGTTGTCGAACAAACACACAAGGCACCTCATGCTGGTATTAACTTCTCATTCATCCTTGAAATTATGTACTCTTACTCTATAAATAGATAAGCTTCTCCTCATACATAGTTCAGACGAAATTTGTAATGCTAGACAATACGAAAATGTACACCACCATTTTATTTCCCAAGAGAGCAAGCGCCGAGGAATAGGATGTTGTAAGGCTACTGGATGGCCCGATGGCCATTTATTCTATAAATGGGATGCATCAAGCATATGAGATGAATTTATATATCTTCTCAAATGAGTTCCTTCAATTTGGACTTGGGTCCATGGGGGGCATGTGTAGCCAGCTTTTGAGCAGAATCAAGCCGATGAGGTCGTGGACGTGGCATGAGTGTTGCAGAATATGATGAGTTGGTTAGAAGTCAAAACTAGGTCCCAGGGGCGCGATGTGATTCTTATTAATTCGGTGCTCATGAGCATGTCTATGTTTCTCTTATTTTTCTTCGAAGTCCCAGTTGGTGTTAGGAAAAGGCTGGACTTCTATCGATCCCGATTCTTCTGGCAGAGTGATGAACTAAAGAGAAAATACCGACTCGCCAAATGGGATATCATCTGTCGACCAAAGGACCAGGGGGGCCTTGGTACTGAGAATTTTGAAGTCAAGAACTGATGTCTTCTCAGTAAGTGGTTGTATAAGTTATCAGTTGAGACTGAGGCCACGTGGGCGCAAATTGTCCGTAGTAAGTATCTGTAGTCCAAAACTTTGTCCCAGGCGACAGTGAGACCGACTGACTCGCCATTTTGGAAGGGGCTTATGAGAGTCAAAGCTGCCTTCTTTAATAGAACAAATTTTATAGTCGGTAATGGCAACACCGCTCGCTTCTGGGAGGATACTTGGCTTGGTGAAACGCCGTTGGCGCTTTAGTATCCGTCCCTGTATCGTATTGTTCAACGACGTGATGCTCTTGTTGCAACGATTATGCAGTCCATTCCCCTTAATATTCAGTTTAGGAGGGCGCTTATTGGCGACCGGTGGGAAGCATGGCTTCATTTGGGGAGTAGACTGATGGAGGTTCAGCTATCTCATCAGCCCGATCAGTTGATGCTTACTAGGTCTGGAGAGTTCACAGTTAAGTCGATGTATATCAATGCCATTAACTCTAGTGCTATTCCTAGTCCCAAAGATGTTTCGAAAGTCAAAGTTCCTTTGAAAATTAAAGTGTTTATGTGATTTGTACATAAACAAGTCATTTTAACAAAGGATAATTTGGTTAAGCGCAACTGGACAGGATCTACTAGGTGTAGTTTTTGTGATCGGGACGAAACTATCAAGCACCTCTTCTTTGACTGCCCGTTGCCGAGAGTTTTGTGGCACACGATGCATATTGCCTTTAACATTACTCCTCTGAATTCGGTCAGTACGTTATTTGGAACGTGGCTTGTTGGGATAGAGTCCGAAACAGTTAGACACATTCACGTAGGAGTATGTAGTTGTGGGCAATTTGGAACTGCATAAATGATTTGGCTTTTAACAGAACAACAAATATTCATTTTTTGCAGGTTTTATTCCGGGCTACTGCGATGATCCGTATATGGTCGTTACTCACTCCGACGGAGGTCAGGGAGCGTTTGGTTACTGGATCTGTCCGCTGGGAGATGGTAGCGCGGGATATCTTCAACCGGTTTGGATGGCGGTCATGTAATATGATAGGCGATTAGTTTACCTATCTTTGTTATGCCAGCCGGCTGTGACTTTTGGGTCTATTGTTTTTGGCGTTGTGACTCTTTGTGAGCTTGCCGTTATTTTGTTTTCAGACTATAAGACCTTGTTGAACCTCTTTATTTATCTATAAATGTGACCGTATGCATCGTTCTGATGCAGAGGCCGAGGAGTCCCTCCTTTTCGAAAAAAGGGGCGCGATGTGATCCCTGGAAGGGTCTATCTAACTTACTGACATGCTTACATGTATTATATCTTTCAAGCGCTTCATAAGTCATGCAAATTATTTACTGAAGAGCACACAAACACTTCTCAAGACATTGTCATTTTTGCACAGTCAAATAGAGCAGAATACGTAGTAGCACCATACTAATAAACAAGCGAAAAATACTTTACGCACTCTCCATAATCTAAGACACATGCAATTAAGGACTAAAAGTGTTTTAAATTGTCTCTTATATACCCATTGGAAAAACTATGACGGTCCTCATCGTTATCATCGTGTAATTGGACAACAGATGCAATCAATTCAATAGCAAAAACTAAAACCGCATGATTAAATAAACATAAGTGCTAGCGAAGGCTCTGAAAGCATCGCCGGACATACATGTGATTTTGTTGTCCTAACAAATATAAGATATTTCATACATGCCACATTTAGCAGGCTAGAATAGCGGTTCAGAAGTCAAACATGTGATGTGTAAATGTTCGTCCTTGTATGAACATCTCCTTTAGTACTAAATTAAGATAATTAACCCTGGACTATATGTGAACCTTGTTTTTGTAAAAATAAATAAACCAAAAAATCTATTTAGAAGCTTGAAAAATCCTGAAGCAAATTGTACATGTATATATTAAATGCACATACAATTATCATAATACAACTTTTCATCTACCGTGCACAAAAAAGACAGATCAAAAAGGATTTTGTTTCTTAGTATGGTGCGTGCTTGCCCACCACCATTTTCTTGTAGGAGAGAAAGAAAAAGAACCCTTGATGAGTGAGGATGACGACGTGATTCTGCTGCATGGCCCGACGGCCAGATCTTCTGGAAATGGGACGCACCGAGGAAGTTAGATGAATTAAGTCATCTTTGCGCGACTTGTTTGGTTCCATTGTACTGCTACTAAGTTGTGGATCACCTTGCCGAACCAAATTACGATCCCGCACTAAGCTAGGAGCATGCAGATCAGATGTGCCATGTGTGTTTTTCCTTGCGGGCGTGGTAGATGCAATTTCTCTGTCACCGACAGCATCGCCGCCGCCATCACTCTGTTAGTTGTTGGCCACCATAGGACGTCTATCTCAATAGGCTGGATTCCTAAGGATGTGAGAGATACCTGCCCGTGAGTTTGCAGAGTTAAGAATAAAACAAGCCCAAAATCTTAATAAGCTGTCCGTTCGACACGGCCTGAGTTGTCACACTATCCCCTGCATTTTTTCAGAACTCTCAACTCACGATTAGCACGAGGACGTTCTTACCAATCCTGTATATGAAGAACCACAAACAAAACCATTTTTCTAATTTGTATGCCGGTGTATGAACATATAGACATAGGCGCAACCTCAAACGTGCAACAAATGCACCAAAGAGAAAAATGACCATGTAATAGTTGTTGTTTTCAAAGAGAAGTGGTGGAAAATGGCTTATGTGCAAATCAATCTCCAATCATGATAGGTGAGAGCAAGGTGCCTAGCCACTCATTTGCACAGGTGATCTACTTGGCTAACTTCTACTTTTGCTCCAGATGAAATGGACACTTGTTGGTTCTTCGTGCATTCGTTGACCCCTCATACCCCCTACCTCCTCCACCGGTAAGGAGAAGAATGGAACCAACACAGGGTTCATTGGTTTATTTGAACATATCGAATTACTCCTTCCAAAATTTCTTTACAATACGACAAGTGATAGATCACTACTCCCAATGATGCCTCGTGCACAAGATCAGCGCTAGATTTATCTATGCCATTAATAAAATGGCAGCACACATATTTCTGATGCAGAGGCCGGGGGATAACCTCCTTTTCGAAAAAGGATCTATCTGTGCTTGGTATCTTTTGAGAAAAATTCACGTGTTCGGGCATAGACAGGATATATCGTCTCATCTGAAACTCTAGATGATGCAACAAGAAGAAGCAAAAGACATAAAACACCAAGCTAGAACTGCATTGATGCATGTTTGATGGTCGATGACTTCACTTGTCTATTTATTCCTAAGAAGTTCTTCACAGAGTGTGGAGTGCACATTAATCTGAGAGTCTCTCTCCATTGAAAACTACACTACATAGATGATATGTTTGTTGGAAATATGCCCTAGAGGCAATAATAAAATGGTTATTATTATATTTCTTTGTTCATGATAATTGTCTGCCAGCGATGTAAAGGCGCTCGAGAATTCGGGCATCGCCTGCCAGAATCTTGTCGACATCCATGGCCAATACAAGATCTGGGGCAGCAAGGAGAATGAGAAGGACTCACTAGTTCACCTTGCCGAGGCCATCATCAACCCCTACTACAGAGACATGAAGGATTCGTGTAACAAGGACAAGCGTGTCTGGCACTCGGCCTGGATGGAGAAACTCGGCAAAGCTCACGCCTCGTGTACACGGCCAAGGAGGCGTACACGAGCTACGACATGTATAGGCGGATCGTTGACATGAGGAAGTGCCTCCTTCCCCAAAACGGCTAGGGATCCAGCCAGAAGCAGAGCAATGGCAAGCGTCGTCGCAACAATAAGTAGATAATTAGATCCTCGTTTCTCCTAGTTTAGTATGCATGTAATTGCTTACTTTGGTGTGTGGAAATGTTATGTGTGTAGTCACTTGTGTAATTGTATGCTTAATTTGGTTATGTGATGCTGTCTTTTTAAGTATATATGTTGATGCTATGTAGACAGAGCGTAGATTTATGCGGACAAAGAAGATCACATCGCACACGGACTAAACAATGGAACCTATCGGTGATGTTTTCATCAATCACTCACAATTGTATACCGGCAATCGTTTGCTCACAGCACACACGACTTGTTAGCATCAATCGTCTGTGTTGTTATCGGTCTCCGCACACGTTTCCGATTACAGACCTGTTTGCCGCATATCACACACATCTTCTTAAGTTGAACCGTTTTTGTTCTCTTGTCTCAACGCAAACAGTTCATCTGAGTGAACCGCATGCCGTATATCGCACACACCTTGATCTGGCTGACCATTTCTTTTGTGTTGCCTAATCACAAACAGTTCATCTGAGTGAACCGTATGCTGTATATCGCACACATCTTCATCTGCCTGCCCGTTTCCTTTGTTCCACCTCATCGCAAATAGTTAATTGAACTGAACCGTATGCCCTACATCACACACACAGCTAAAATCTGAACCGTGTTTGATGCATCCTCCATCGCAAACATTTTGCATCTCTTTGACGGATTTTTACGCCACCGTTTGCGATTATTGCATCACACATAGTTTTGTCGAAGGGTCTCTGATCATAGTGTCGTGTTAGCAACATCATGTAGTAGTGATAGTAGCATAGGATTTATTAGGATACGGTGTCATGACATGATACTTAACCCTCTCTTTCTTCATTTAATTCTATGGCAGCTCATCAAAATTGCTTAGTTGGCATGCATGATACTAGCTATGATACTCCCATTACGATCAGCCTAGCAAAGAAGGTGTACAAATCATTTGTGCGTCACTTTGCGAGTTTTCATCCGTTTGTTCAAGAAGCGGGCAAAAGTTTCAAACATTTCGGCCGCGAGCTGCAGCAACTAGCGTAGGCCTAGTTGGTATTTTAATCACATGAAATTTAGATGGAGTTCGGACATCATCAAAATCGATGTGTACCCGTGGCGTGCTCTCACGACCCCGTGGAAAAAATTGGTAAAGTTTGGCAGAAGTTTTGATGATCGCTCCTTCCAAACCAGAGCATCACACATGAAGGATCATGGTTTCCAAAAGGAGACGTGTCAATTCAAACTCCAGTGGCTGGTGACTTCATCGTTTGGCCTCAGAAAAATTTCCATGGTACGCAATCACCATTAACGTGGTTGATTTTCTCGCGCATTTCAGGTATCGTTAGCTATATTTAAGACATTTTTTGAGTTTAACATGCATTTTGTGCATAAATATAAAATTACAATGGGAACTGCATGTGCTGTCAAAAGGGATGAGGATCGTCGTTCGATCTGGGAGCATCCAACGGTGCAGACGTACGATCCGTGGGGTTTGAGTTTTGGCCAATCAGAAAGCACGACTCAGATCGCGGGGCGGGTTTGGTCGGCACACGGCTTTCATCAATGAACGTGTGCTATTCAAAAACCAGATTGCATATTTTTGTTCACACATACTATAGTGAGATCAATTGAGTGTGCTACATCTATGATATAATAATAATAATAACAACAACAACAAAAAACACTTCATATGCATTGCCTGAGCTGACAACATATCAAGGTCAACATATTAACGGTTCTTACATCAACAGAAAACTGGGCATAACTCACAAATTCAGTACACGCGACAGTTCAAAATTGAATGAATTAAGTTGCAGGGTAGGCATAAAGACTAGTCTTACGTCTTAATTCTCATGTACATGGGGGAACTGGGATCATTACATTGACCCCGGATGAACTTGGGTTTTTTGATGATTTTACGCTGCTCAGTTAGACGGTGCGTGATCTCTTGGCTGGCAACTCAGCAAATTCATCGTACTCGTCCTCATCGACAACATCCTCGACACCCAGTACCTCCTCTTCCCATGCATCAGTACATCGCAGTTCTTATGCAAGGGGTCTTCCGCAAAGAAAATCTGGGTAGCATCATTGGCAAGAATGAACGGGTCTGCATGATATGCCATCGTTGTCCAATTAACACAGGTCTTCCTATAATCATCAACCTTTACATGACCAAGAGGGATTCATGCGCACCTGAATAATGCCACCTTAACTTTCACATGGTCAAGCTCCCAAATCTCTTTGATGGTTCCATAGTATACCCTTTTATCAGCTTCATCTACAGTCATGCATTCTATTCGAACAAAGAGTTCTGGTATGAGGTCTTCTAATAACTTTCCTCAGTGTAGAACATGTATCCAGTTATTTCATATGCTTGGTACGTCAACACCGTAGGTGATGGCTTTTGTGCCAACCACGTAGCAATGCCATCGATGGATCCTTGTGCCAAACGATTCTTCAGCCATTTGGTGTAGTTATTAGTGTGCCCCTTCATCTCCACGTCTGATGAAGGCACCATTATTAAGAAGCTTTGGCATATCTCCGCCAAGTGTTCTTCGGCATAAGCACTGAGAACTGGGCTGTTAAGCAGTACCGTCAAATGGGCTTTCTCTGCCAATTCTCCTGGTCCAGCCATTTGCGTGCCAGCAAGGACCGGCTTACCTTTCAGCCTCCCCTCGTGGCGAGAGAGGGGCAAACCTATAGGTCTTTGTTTCATGTATTCGGTGCAAAACTCAACCACCTCCTCCGCAGTATAACCTTGTAGGATGCTTGCCTCTGGATGGTTTCGGTTCTGACAAAAGCGCTTTAGTATTCCCATGAACCACTCGAAGGGATACATGTTGCGAAGAAACACAGGACCACAATACTTTATCTCGTCGACAAGGTGCACAATGAGATGGACCATGACATCAACAAATTATGGTGGGAAAAACATCTCTAGGGTGGACAATATTCTTGCAATATCATCATGCATATGATCCAACTCTTCAGGATCTACAACTTTCCGCCATAGTTGGTTGAAGAAATCACAGAGCTCAATGAGTGTGTTTCTTATATCTTTGTCCATCAGATTCCTGATGGCCACCGGGAGGATTTGTGTCAACATTACATGGCAATCATGTGACTTCATGTGTCCCAACTTCATTTTACCTGAGCTCACATCCACGATAATTCTGATGTTTGCGGAGTAGGAAGAGGGTGTCTTAACTGACAACTAATAGGTGAAGAACCGTGTTGCTTCTTTTGTACTGAAATTGTAACTCTGGCGGCTTTGATGAATTTGTCATCATCTTCTGCTTCACTTGTGTTTTGATTGATCAGCAAGCATATCGAGCCGTGAAACGTCACCATCCTTTCTTTTACCTTTAATCTTGAGCAGAGAACCAAGGATGCTTTCACATACGTTCTTCTCTATGTGCATGACATCGATGCAGTGACATACACATAGAATCTCCCAGTAAGGTAATTTCCAGAACACCAATTTCTTCTTAAACACTTGACCCTTGGGTGTTTGTTTCACCGTCAAAGGGTGGTTCTTGCCAAGCACAACATTAATTTTTTTAGCCATGTTGTGGACCACCTCCCCATCATAGGGTCTTGGGCCAACACCTACCTCTACAGTACCAAGAAATTCAGATTTCATCTTTTGGTATGGGTTATTTTTTCGTAAGAACCTACGATGATGCAAATACACGGTTTTGCGTGAGTTGGGAAGAAATCTACTAGCTGTCCTATCCATGCATGTAACACACCATACATCTCCCCTTGTTTTCTACCCCGATGTGTTGCCTAATGCCGGCATATCTTGAAAAGACCTAACATCTCTATGGAGCCTTTGTTTGATAGACCGTTTGTTGCTTTAAATCTGAGAACCACCAGGGTGGCACTCAACCTGGAATATTTCCTTTTGCAATTTGGATACAATTCTTTCTTGGAGTCCGCATCAATGGTTGGCATATCCTTGTACCCAATCATATCCTTTTTAGGCCCTCGAAATCTGCAATATAGCAGCAAAATCTGGCATATCAAGATCGTCGTCATCTGCGTCGACATCTTGGTTTTCCAGTGGGTGTTTTGGCTTTCCGGTGTTCCATTGGTAGCTTGACGCCTCTGCCCTGATGTTAGATTCAACATCCATGTGACACTGATCAGGGTTTGGCATCTCGCAGCCCTGGGTATCTCCATCCATGACCTCTTATTCACCATGTCTGGCCCAATGTGTATATCCATCCATGAATCCCCGAGAGACTAAGTGCCACTGGACATCTCCAACTTCATGTGACTCTGTATTGGCACAATCAATACATGGACACGTGATGTAATCCGCATCACCAATTCTCCTCTTTGTACTTTCAGCCAAATTCATGAACTCTGTCACACCACTGATAAATTCTGCGGGTTTCTGATTCTTCATCCATCGAGATTGTTCCATTTGCACCACACAAATGGTAATTAAAAACAAAACAACAACATTAATACATAGATTAACTGTTGCCCAAAGATGCATGCATAAATCACAAGGTTTTATTTTCATAATTACTAAGGGTGCTCCATATTGTTATCCAGACGTGCAATGACAAAAATTAATGGCCAGTCAATTTACACGCAAAGTACTAGTACAACACTAACCTTAGGAATTTAATACCTTAATTAAGCCACTCAGGAAAAGAATACCTTAATCAATTAGCCGCGCGGTGACCTCCACGCAGCAGACAGAGAAGCGCGATGCGGCGGCACGTCGAGACAGTAGGGTCGAGGAGCAAAGCTTAGTGCAGCTGCCGCCTGATGTTCGACCTCCACTATCCTGCCATCGACCGCGATGGATGTGCTCGAGTCACGCCGCCGCTGGGTTGAGCTCCTCCTATGTCCCGCCGCAGGCCGAGGATTGACCTCCTATGACGCTGCCACCGCCCACCGACTGAGGATTGACCTCTTCTCCGGTAGCCGCTGCCTAGGCCACCGCCACCATCTCTATATGCAGAGCGGCTGTTTTTTATGGATATCCGCAGAGCAGGTGTTCACACGGTATCACTGTAACTCAATTATATGTAGAGGGTAGTACATCACATATGGTTATGCAACAGCGACCGTGTCTCACTTACGTTGTCTTCTCACACGGTTTGGTGCGGAAATCGTGTATGACGTTATAATACCTAACGCAAACGACATGTATAAATAGTGTGCCGTACAATATATAGTGTCATAAGTAGTTCCCGACCATTAGCTTATCCCCATAGTTTCCCCATTTCCCCCAAATCCCTACATAGCCTCCAAATTCCCTCATGTGGCGCTAACATTGGGGGAACTAGATACTTTCCCCGCGCGTTGCAGCGGGAATATAATGATTTATTGAAGATGAATTATATATGAAGGAAAAGATCTAAATAAAAAGATACTATTTTTTACATATAAATATTTTGTACTTGCATTGTGCGAATAAAGAGTATGCATGTACACCGTACAATAGCATCTGCAACAATTTAAATCAGGGCATTTCACAACCTTCAAAGAGCAGATAAATTCAATAATGACATGTTGTACTACATATGTTTGTAAAGGACTTCTTGAGAGATGATAGTATAACCAATGAAGAAAAATTAAAATCTACTATATCATATGGAAAATATATAACAACGCTCCAACAGTCAAGGTACATGTATCATATTTTCCCTGAATGTCAATGTCATTTGAATGTACCATCACCTAGAAGAACATGAAAGTACTGCGGTGTTTACCTGTACATCAAGGGAAGGATTGTTTCATGACATACACATGGATAAATAAATTTTATGTAGCTAATACTTAACAAAGGATCAAATTTGAGTTCATTCAAATTGATATATGTGGACTGCCAGAAACAAAAAAGCAAAAATTATAAATAGATCTACACATGTACAAAACTAATAAATATGAAAGAAAATAGCGCAGATAAATTATTGATGTTATGGAGATCCGAAGGTACATACCTAGAATATTGAGAGTTTACAAAAACAGGGCACTGTGCCACCAAGCTTAGGCATGAGGTGAGCATCAATAACCCTAAGAAACAAAGGAAATGAAACCCATAGAAGAAATACTCAGATATTGCACTGACAACAAAGTATGTGTTACTACTACATCCAATTTTGGAGGTTTGTCATTGTATAAACAGTTGGTGAGTGTGCCGGAAAGCTCGAGTGATATTGCTAATAAGTCAAGAGAAATAACATCCATCTATTAGAAATGAATCATATATACTTTGCTGGACAAAATGATAAAATCATAACCAGGAATCAGAACAATTGAATGTGAAATAGCAACTCACTATAATATTGAAAGAAGTTGAGATAAAAAAATTGCTACCTCGAGTACTTGACTCAACTGAGTGATCTATGGGAACCAAAAAGTTTCATGCAATTTATTCATGTTTAGGTAATACAAATATGCCCATTAATTAAGTTGTGTAGTAGCCAGCCCATATATAAACGAAAGGTAGAAACTAGAGTGATAAAACATATCTGGATTGATGTGCAAAGGATATGGTGACTTGCATGCTTGTATTCAATCATCATGAAGTGGATCGAGGATATGGTGACTTGCATATCCATGTTCGTCCTATTCGTCATAAGAACAAATCTAGGGGAAATAACAAAGTAACTTGTACATCCTATAGTCTAATCACGTGCTCTTTGACCTCCAGAAAATGTAGATCGAGGATGATACTGCCAGCCACCCGTGGGGAGTAAGAATGAGCAGCTGCTGCTGATTTGGGATTCCTACTTGGCCGGCACCACGCTGCAGCTTATGCCCATGCCCATGAAGATGCCTCGACTGGCCAGACTCATGGTATTAAGGAAGTACGGGGAGAGAGGCTTGCTGCATAGACAAACCCACGATCGAGCGTGTGGAGGCAGTGCCTAGAAGCGGACCTCGGCTAGGGAGGCGGCGACACTTGTGACGGATAGTTCAGATTGAAGCACAGAACCACAAAGGAGCATGTGGTGCTGAGCGGGGAGTATGCTGAGGATCCATGCAGAAAATGCAGATAGGGTACGCGTGTGGTGTTGTAGAGAAGGAGAAGATAGGGAAAGAGATGAGAATAGGAGACCCATGCACATAGTATTATGAAAGGTTTTGTTGGGGAGGCAAGAAGATAATGCCAATTTCTAGAACAAAATAGATAGTGGAAATTAATTGCAATTGGTGGAGGAGGATCAATCAGTTTCTAATGGCAATTAGTGGAGGATCAGTCGGTTACTTTTAAAGGAGAATTAGTCGGTGACATGGTTGGTGTTTGGAACCGAATGATGTGGAGGACCAATTGTGACTAATTGCCATTAGCGAAGGATCAATTGGTGACGTGGTAGGTCAATTGGTTGCTGACTGCAACTGAATGATGATGTGGCATGCATGATGACGTGGACAGTGTGCATGTAGAAAGAATTGTTAGTAGTGTGGAGCAACTTCTTAAGAATGTAAGATGCAGATGAGTGGTGCTGATGGTTTCGGTGCGGCTGCTCCTACTCGTATTGCCGCCACGATGACGGTCGCCGTCGAGCACTTGCCTAAGGTCATCAGAAGGCAGGTGTAATACGGATTCGAATCATCGTGTCAGGTTCCAATCTATCCCGATCTTTTTTAGCATGTCCAAAGTAGCTCCTTACTGAATCCGTCCTGAATGACCCCCCCCCCCACTAGGAAAGCGATCTACCGCCGGATCCGGAGCATGACTCCAGACTCCCGCAACACGAGTTCGACTCCAAGTTTTGCGCCATCGAGAAGTACCAAAAGTTGATTTGTGTGCACGGGCATACTCCCGCTCGACGTGTATGCACAGAGGGATTCGACATTGGCAGGAGGTTTCTCAGTTGCCCCTTAGAGGTTAGTGCTAAGTTCATCATTTTACTTGAGTTAATGCCATCGCTCATCCTGAATACTATTTAACATTGGCAGGGATATGAGGCTTGTGCCTTCGTTAACTGGCTGGATGAAGAAATGGCATGGTAGGGCTCAGAGTGTTATCACCAAGCTCGCAGAAGATAACGTAAAGTTGAAGAAGAAACTGGTTGATCTGGAATGTACAATCATTACAATGAAGCAAGAAAGAATCAATCACATGCAACAGATGAAAGCAAGAGACAAGAAGGAACTAGCATGTGTAGTTGTCGTTGTCGCATTAGCCATGTTCTATGCGCTGTTTGCAATGATGATTAGGGGTTTTGTTTGATAGTATTGCTAAAGCACATCTAGATGTGCTCTAAGTAATGCACATCTTGGTCCTATGCCATTGATGTTACGCGAAGATTCGTGCATATATTTTCCTTTGTCTTTTTTCTTTTCCTTTGTAGTTTGATTATTACTGGCTTTATCAATAATAAGAGCTCAATGTATTGCTTGCCAACTGTCCTACTCCATTCGTACCGGTACCGCTAATCCCAAAACTCATTCCTTGTTTTTGTCCTGAAAAAGAAACCCGCCAAATAGCCAATAGGAGTCCTGCGCAACCCCGGGAATTTGAGCGACTGGGTACAAATAATTGTAGTTGATTATATCATTGATTAGATAATACGTCAACCCCCCGCTTCAATTGGCATTTCCTCTTCTCTGCATACCCCGCTTAAGTGTCCACCATCTTCATCGTCCCTCGCAGGCCACGCTACACACTGGCACACACTCTGCAGCCATGTCGAGCGACAACCAGGATGATAGTTCGGCCAGCAGTCTAGCGCCCGATGATAGGTCAATATTGGAATCATCCCGCTCGTCTTCCATGAGTCCGACGTCGAGCCCAAACCTCGATTATATCCGGATCATGGAAGGGACGCCGCCTCCGGAGTCGTCAGACGACAACCATACGGACGAGGAGCCGTCGGAGGACGAAGAAGAGGATGACGATGATGAGGAGGAGGAATGGTCGAATGAGGAGGACGACAACAACGACAACAACAACAATGACGACGACGGCGGCGATGAAAAGCCAACGGTGAGCGGGAAGAAGTGTCCTCACCAATGGGGCCATCCAACAACAACAACAACAAGAAGAAGGACTAAATTAAGCAGACTATATATATATCTTTGTTTTCGCTCGCTCATATTAATTTGTTATCTCTGTTTATCCTGTCAATCCCATCGCAGACGGTTAGTAATACATATTCGACAGAGATCTTCTACATTATCGCCCATAGGTTGGTTTGTTGAATTGTGTGCCCTGACGAGCACACAATTCACAAAAAAGACCGCATGGGCTGTCTATAATGATCGCACACAATTCTGATTACCGACCTATTTGCCAGGTATCACACACATCTTGTTACGCCAAATCATTTGTGTTCACCTCGATCATCGCAAATGGTTCATCGGAGCGAACTGTATGCCGCATATCAAACACACCTTGATCTGGCTGCCCGTTTCTGTTGTTCTGTCTCATCGCAAACGGTTCATATGGATCAACCGTATGCCCAGCATCACACATGCAACTAATATCTGAACCGTGTTTGATGTATCATACATCGCAAACGTTTTGCGTCTTTTTTGACGGTTTTTTACATCACCGTTTGCGATTAATGCATCGCACACAATTTCGTCAAAGGGACTCTGATCGTAGTGTCGCATTAGCAGCATCCTGCAGTAGTGAAAACATAATACTAACTAATTATCATATATATGGGAATTAGCAAATCCATTCATTGAAATTTATTCCGGTCGCAGTGGCAAAGCTTGACAAAGCTGGCTGGGGGGCGTAAAACATCAAATCTGAATTTTGTAGAGGGAAAAACACAGTACTATACTTCACAAATGTGCACAACTTGGGAGGGGGGCACGGCTCCCCTGAGTTGCACTAAGCTCCGCCACTGTACAATCGTGCGCACTAGAGGGCAGAGGAGTTCAGACTTCACAGGTGCAAAGAAACATTCAAACTTCACTAGAGTAGAGTGTGAGTATTTTTGTATACCAACCTGGCCCGCTCTGGAGACGAGAACTACCGACTGGTGGGCTCTATATATCCTAATGGCGTATAGCAATGGAGGCTGGCAGCGCTGGCAAAGATACTGACATTAGGAAGCTTAGAGGAGACGAATTCTTCATCATGCTCAGCCCAATGCCAGCGCGCGAGTGGAGAACATTATATCAGGAAAAATCATAACTACACATTCTTGATCCAGAAACAAACGAACAGAAAAGGGAACCACTATTCTAGTAGAGGAATAATGGACGAGAATCCATGTTACTTATCTGTCCGTCCCAATTCCAACATCACAGCTTCCCAGCAAGGCACATAGTGGCAAGCAAATTATTCTACTAAGAATGTACATTGGGGCAGCTCAGCTGGTTGTATACAAGCAACCGCTTTCATACTAATAAGGAACTCTTCATTCCATATTTGTCATCATTTGATCAGTGATATTTCTCACCTGTCTCTTGTAGTGGTCTAGAAGCATCATTGAAAAAGGTCTTTCGCTCGAGTGCATCATGCTTTGTTTTGTGACATCTATATTATCTAATGAGGACGTCCTTATACCATTTTATTTTTGATTCTGAATATAGGCACCATGGTGGATCCAAAAAAATTCCAAGATACCGATTTTGATTTCTACCTGTGAACTATCCTGGCATTCAGGTTCACTTTCCCTATCTAATTGTTGCATTCCACTTATTCATTTTTACTACATTCTCGGAGGAATGGTCTACTTACTGATCCAGATTCCTTGCACTGAACAGATCGCTCCACACATTATCATGGTTAGTGGATAAGAACAAATTTACGGTTGATGGTGGTCATAAAACTCAGCCAAATTTTGTTTCCAAGTCATGTTCTACCGGTATATTTCAGCTTCCAAATTATTTGTTAATTCCTTTTGCGCTATCTATGAGTGTGGGTACAGTTTCTTAGCTATAGATAAATTTATACTTTTGATGAATCTCTACACTTGATCCTTCAACATTATAAATTTATAGTTTTGATAAACCTCTACACTTGATCTTTCCACATGATTATTGATTAATCTAATGGCTTGCTTTTCATTATTTGCCCTATTCACATGGCCATTGCGCAAACAATGACAATACGTTCATGGGAATTTTTGCTAAACATAAGATATTTTTCTACAGAGGTGTGATAAAAATAATAATAATTGTGTAAAAACTCTATATTAGTGCTAGAAAAATCGGCCGGACAAGCTTCTATGTCTATAAAATAGGGATTTGGGGAGAAATGTTTGTATAGTGAAATGATCTGTGTTTCAGTATCATTCTCACAATTTTTATTCTGATAAAGTCATTCTCACAAATGAGAGGCCCAGTGCATCTAAGTTGACTTTTGGAAAATTAATATATCCCATGTTTTCAAATAATAGAAATAACAATTTGAAATAATTCACAGTATTATTTTCTGACTTCATCTGGAAGACGATTTTGGGATTCCTTGATGCTAAATTTTGATAAAAAGGTCCTCTTCTAGTCGTATATGCTTCTCCTCTCTGTATGCCTTGTAGTAAAAAAAATACAAGAATGTCTTCTTTTAAAAAATATAAGCATGCCCAAACCTCCATACAAGAACAAGGTTTGTATGCTTCTCTTTTCCTAAAATGTGTGCATTACTAACATGTCTGCTTCTCTTCTCTTCTCCAAAAATGTGTGCTTCTCTTCTCAATTTTTTTGCTATGTAACCATTTGGTAAATCAATTAGGAAGAGGCAGCGATACTAACATGTGTGCATTACTTGCTGCAGCATATTTGATTCAATCATGGCAATTTTAATAACTCTTTCCATGTGTTGATAAATTCATAATGTTGTGATCCCTTTTTAAAAGAACACATCTCCTAAATTTTTCCATGTGCCCATGGCAGATTCCTAAAATTCCATCTTTTAAACGTACAAATCTCCTAAAATTTTCATGTTCCCCGTTTACAAAAATATATATATGTCATAATTTGACATGTTTTTAGAGAACAAAATCCCTAAATTTTGCCATGTGTGCAAGGCTAATCCATCTTTTTCAAAGAACACATCCCTAAATTTTCCAAGTGCCCATTATAAATTCCAAAAATTTCTTCTTTGCGCCCATGGCATTTTTATTGAACTTACGATGGCAAATTTTCAAACATGTCGTGGCAAATTTTATTGATATCTATATGTTTGCCATGACAATTTTTTGAAAATGCAAACAAATTCTTAGGAAGCGTGAACTTTTGTAATTCCAAACACTTAACTAAGCGGCTGCCCAAGCGCCTGGGGGACGGGCCTACGGCGCCTGGCCCCAACGATGCTCCACCCCGGTCCTTTGACAAACGCAGCGGCCCGTCCGGTTCGGGGACTGGTGGGACGCAGGCACAGAAACAGGATACTCAAGGCGGCCTTAGGGTCCAAGCCGCGCTCCCTGATGGTCAGGCCAAGGACGTGGAGATGGCGTGCCGCGACAAGGATCCCGATGAGAGCATGCCGGGCACGTCGATCGACACAGAGACTTGGGACCAGTTGGGGCTCGGATCTCAAGACCCTCCTGTGGACAAGGCGACACGGAGCCAGGGACACTCGCGGTGCTCGATACGGCAGGGAGTAGCCCTTCGGCGTCCTGTGTGCTGGCTAGGGCTTTTGACCAATATGGCTCTAACATGAAAGCAAGTGCGGCCTCTCAGCCTGTCGTGGTGCCGCTGCGGGCGATCGGTGTTGTCCCCATCCCTGCCCCAGCCTCGCCCGACCTGCAAGGTCCGAACGATGGGTGTGTGCTCGACGACCCTCCGCTCCATACTCCCCAGTCCGGACGGCGTAGCTCGGGCGGCTCCGGTCGTGCTCCCAAGAAGACCGCGGGCCGGAAGCCGTCGGCCAACCCCGCGGTGCTCTCCCTGCCGTCCCCGGTGGCGCCTACGCTAGAGGGCGATCTATAGGCCGTGCTCAGCTCGGTGGGTATGGCGACCAAGGCCAAGTGCTCCCAGGCATTGTCGGTGGTGCAGCGGGCCCCAAGTGCCAGGTCTAAGGCGGCGCTGGGCGATCTCTCTTCCCTGGAAAGTGCCCAGCTCCGGATCGCCGACAAGAATCTAGAGATTGCAGGTAACCCCCCCTCCTATAAGATTTTGAACGCCTTTTCTAATATTTAGTTAGCTTCGATCCTCGATGATAGTGGTTTTGAGCTTGGTGCGGCGGGCGGTGACATTATTACTATGATTTGTGCGCGCGAGGACGCTCAAGCTGCTCTGGCTGAAGCGGCAGCCGCGGCAAAGGCCAGGGAGGCCACCGCGGCCTCCAACCTGGCTCAGGACACAGTTGGGGTTGTGCCTGATGCCACGATTATGCTAACATCTGGTGGAGTGGTCGAAGCCAGGGAGGCGGACGCGACCCCCTCCACCAGCCGTGCCCCGGCTAGGAAAAGAGTGGAAAAACCAATGACATCCAGAGGGGTGCGCCTTCACAATCGTATCATCTAATGCACTATCTTTTCTGGAACATTAGGGGGTGCGGCCACTCGGGCAGACGCACCCAGCCCGTGAGCATATAGATATTGTGGCACTTCAAGAGACGATCAAAACGGACTTCACCTTTTGAGATCTCACGGCTTTCAATCCCCTTCAACGTATCCTGTGGGGTCGGGTTCCCTCCAACAGCCATTCGGGCGGTCTTCTTTTGGGATGCAATCGTGATGTATGTGATGTTGTAAGCTGGGACATGGGTTCTTTCTTTATTGCGGCTACGATCAAACACCGTATTTCCTTAGCTTCTTGGGTGATCGTGTGTGTCTATGGCCCTGCTGACCACTCGCGCTCGGCGGAATTTTTGAATGAAATCCAAGTCTTGGTTGGGACCAAGCAAGCTGCCAACATCCCCATTGTCCTTGGGGGTGATTTCAACCTTATCCACTCGGGGGCGGATAAAAACAACCGGAATATTGACTGGCCTAGGGTGACCATGTTCAGTAACACCATTGCTGCATCTGCTCTGCGGGAGATCGCAACAACCGGTGCTAGATTTACATGGACTAACAAGCAGTTAGCTCCGGTGCGTAGCGTGCTCGATCGCGTATTTGTTTCGCCTGATTGGGAAGTTCTCTTTCCCCTTTGTATGCTAGTTGCTGAAACACGTATAGGATCCGATCATGTCCCGCTCATCTTGGCCTCCGGGGAGGACAGGATCAAGCGCAGCCGGCGTTTCTTTTTTGAAACAGGCTGGTTAGAGGTAGATGGGTTTATCCTGTTGATAATAACTCGTTGGGAGCGAGCGGTGGCCGCGGCAAGTTGTACCGGAGGGCCAATGGATCTATGGATCTCGGCGGCCGGCACCTTGCGCAGTGTCCTCCGTGGCTGGGGGCCTAACCACGGCAGCGAGTCGAAGAGAACAAGGGAAGCCCTTTTAAATGAAATCAAAACCATTGACGGCCTCGCTGACACTAGGGCGTTCCCGAAGGCCGAATGGACTAACCGATATGCCCTCGAAAACCAAGTGCTGGCCATCCTCAGGGAAGAGGAGGAATATTGGCGCCGTCGGGGCGGCGTCAAGTGGATCACCAAGGGTGACACCAATACGGGCTATTTCCATGCTTACGCTAACGGACGTAAAAGGAAATGCTCGATTCCGCATCTGCAATCCGCGCAAGGGGTGCTCGTGAGCCAAGCGTATATTACCGCTCACATTTACGAGTTCTTCCTCAACCTGTTGGGAACAACGGAGGAGAAACCCTTGCGCCTTCGAGCGGACTTCGGGGGGGGGGGGGGGGAAGTGAAGGAAATATGCCCTAGAGGCAATAATAAAGTTATTATTTATTTCCTTATATCATGATAAATGTTTATTATTCATGCTGGAATTGTATTAACCGGAAACATGATACATGTATGAATACATAGACAAACAGAATGTCACTAGTATGCCTCTACTTTACTAGCTCGTTGATCAAAGATGGTTATGTTTCCTGACCATAGACAAAGAGTTGTCATTTGATTAACGGGGTCACATCATTAGGAGAATGATGTGATTGACTTGACCCATTTCGTTAGCTTAGCACTTGATCGTTTAGTTTGTTGCTATGCTTTCTTCATGACTTATACATGTTCCTATGACTATGAGATTATGCAACTCCCGTTTACCGAAGGAACACTTTGTGTGCTACCAAACGTCACAATGTAACTGGGTGATTATAAAGGTGCTCTACAGGTGTCTCCGAAGGTACTTGTTGGGTTGGCGTATTTCGAGATTAGGATTTGTCACTCCGATTGTCGAAGAGGTATCTCTGGGCCCACTCGGTAATGCACATTGATACGTCTCCAACGTATCTATAATTTTTGATTGCTCCATGCTATATTATTTACTGTTTTGGACTATATTGGGCTTTATTTTCCACTTTTATATTATTTTTGGGACTAACCTATTAACTGGAGGCCCAGCCCAGAATTACTGTTTTTTTTGCCTATTTCAGTGTTTTGAAGAAACGGAATATCAAACGGAGTCCAAACGGAATGAAACCATCGGGAACGTGATTTTCTCACCGAACATGATCCAGGAGACTTGGACCCTACGCCAAGGCATCAGAGAGGCGGTCACGAGGGTGGGGGGCGCCCCCCTAGGGTGCGCCCCCTGCCTCATGGGCCCCTTGGAGCTCCACCGACGTACTCCTTCCTCCTATATATACCTACGTACCCCCAAACAATCAGAACAGGAGCCAAAAACCTAATTTCACCGCCGCAACTTTCTGTATCCATGAGATCCCATCTTGGGGCCTGTTTCGGAGCTCCGCCGGAGAGGGCCGTCATCACCGAGGGCTTCTACATCATCATAGCCTCTCCGATGAAGTGTGAGTAGTTTACCTCAGACCTTCGGGTCCATAGTTAGTAGCTAGATGGCTTCTTCTCTCTTTTTGGATCTCAATACAAAGTTCTCCCCCTCTCTTGTGGAGATCTATTCGATGTAATCTTCTTTTTGCGGTGTGTTTGTTGAGACCGATGAATTGTGGGTTTATGATCAAGTCTATCTATGAATAATATTTGAATCTTCTCTGAATTCTTTTATGTGTGATTGGTTATCTTTGCAAGTCTCTTCGAATTATCTGTTTGGTTTGGCCAACTAGATTGGTAGTTCTTGCCATGGGAGAAGTGCTTAGCTTTGGGTTCGATCTTGCGGTGTCCTTTCCTAGTGACAGAAGGGGAAGCAAGGCACGTATTGCATCGTTGCCATCGAGGATAACAAGATGGGGTTTATTTCATATTGCATGAATTTATCTCTCTACATCATGTCATCTTGCTTAAGGCGTTACTCTGTTTTTAACTTAATACTCTAGATGCATGCTGGATAGCGGTTGATGAGTGGAGTAATAGTAGTAGATGCAGAATCGTTTCGGTCTACTTGTCACGGACGTGATGCCTATATACATGATCATGCCTACATATTCTCATAACTATGCTCAATTCTGTCAATTGCTCAACAGTAATTTGTTCACCCACCGTAGAATACTTATGCTCTTGAGAGAAGCCACTAGTGAAACCTATGGCCCCCGGGTCTATTCTCATCATATTAATCTCCATCACTTTAATCTTGCTTTGCTTTTTTACTTTGCCTTTTACTTTTCACTTTGCATCTTTATACCAAAAATACCAAAAATATTATATCTATCAGATCTCACTCTCGTAAGTGACCGTGAAGGGATTGACAACCCCTAATCGCGTTGGTTGCGAGTAGCTATCGTTTTGTGCAGGTACGGGGGACTTGAGCGTGGCCTCCTACTGGATTGATACCTTGGTTCTCAAAAACTGAGGGACATACTTACGCTACTCTGCTGCATCATCCCTTCCTCTTCGGGGAAAACCAACGCAAGCTCAAGAGGTAGCAAGAAGGATTTCTGGCACCGTTGCCGGGGAGTCTACGCAAAAAGTCAACATACCAAGTACCCATCACAATCCCTATCTCTCGCATTACATTATTTGCCATTTGCCTCTCGTTTTCCTCTCCCCCACTTCACCCTTGCCGTTTTATTCTCCCTTTCTCTCTCTATCATCCCTCTCTATTTGCCTCTTTTGCCCATTTGCTCTTGTCTGCTCGTGTGCTAGTTTGCTTGTTTGTCGCAATGGCTCAAGATACTACCAAATTGTGTGACTTCACCAATACTAATAATAATGATTTCCTTAGCACTCCGATTTCTCCTCTTGCCAATACTGAATCTTGTGAAATCAATACTGCTTTGTTGAATCTTGTTATGAAAGATCAATTCGCCGGCCTTCCTAGTGAAGATGCCGCTACTCATCTGAATAGCTTCGTTAATTTATGTGATATGCAAAAGAAAAAAGATGTCGATAATGATGTCGTTAAATTGAAGCTATTTCCTTTTTCACTTAGAGATCGTGCTAAAGCTTGGTTTTCGTCTTTGCCTAAAAATAGTATTGATTCTTGGAACAAGTGCAAAGATGCTTTTATCTCTAAGTATTTCCCTCCCGCTAAGATCATCTCTCTTAGAAACGATATTATGAATTTAAGCAACTTGATCATGAACATGTTGCACAAGCTTGGGAGAGAATGAAATTAATGATACGTAATTGCCCTACTCATGGTTTGAATTTGTGGATGATTATACAAAAATTTTATGCCGGATTGAATTTTGCTTCTAGAAATCTTTTAGATTCGGCCGCGGGAGGCACTTTTATGGAAATCACTTTAGGAGATGCTACTAAACTCCTAGATAATATTATGGTTAATTATTCTCAATGGCATACTGAAAGATCTTCTAATAAAAAAGTGCATGCGATAGAAGAAATCAATGTTTTGAGTGGAAAGATGGATGAACTTATGAAATTATTTGCTACTAAGAGTGTTTCTTCTGATCCTAATGATATGCCTTTGTCTACTTTGATTGAGAATAACAATGAATCTATGGATGTGAATTTTGTTGCTAGGAATAATTTTGGTAACAACGCTTATAGAGGGAATTTTAATCCTAGGCCATATCCTAGTAATCCTTCTAATAATTATGGGAATTCCTACAACAACTCTTATGGAAATTTTAATAAGATGCCCTCTGAATTTGAGAATAGTGTTAAAGAGTTTATGAATTGACAAAAGAATTTTAATGCTTTGCTTGAAGAGAAATTGCTTAAAGTTGATGATTTGGCTAGGAACGTTGATAGAATTTCTCTTGAGATTGATTCTTTAAAGCTTAGATCTATTCCTCCTAAGCATGATATCAATGAGTCTCCCAAAGCCATGAGAATTTCCATTGATGAGTGCAAGGAAAGAACCGCTAGGATGCGTGCTTCCAAAGATGCCTTTATTGAAGCGTGTTCTTCCAATTCCTATGAAAATCAAGATGAAGATCTAAAAGTTATTGATGTGTCCCCTATTAAATCTTTGTTTTGCAATATGAATCTTGATGAAACTGAATATGATCTTCCTTTACCTAGAAGGCGTTCTAAAAATTCGGAGTATTTAGATCTTTATGATGAAATTGATGAAAGTGGGATCGAAAGAAATAAAAATCTAGATGTTGCTAAACCCACTATATTGGATTTCAAGGAATTTAATTATGAAAGTTGCTCTTTAATTGATTGTATTTCCTTGTTGCAATCCGTGCTAAATTCTCCACATGCTTATAGTCAACATAAAGCCTTCACCGAACATATTGTTGATGCCTTGATGCAATCTTATGAAGAAAAACTTGAGTTGAAAGTTTCTATCCCTAGAAAACTCTATGATGAGTGGGAACCAACTATTAAAATTAAAATTAAAGATCATGAGTTTTATGCTTTGTGTGATTTGGGTGCTAGTGTCTCTACTATTCCCAAGACTTTGTGTGATTTGCTAGATTTCCGTAATTTTGATGATTGCTCTCTAAACTTGCATCTTGCGGATTCTACTATTAAGAAACCTATGGGAAGGATTAATGATGTTCTTATTATTGAAAATAGAAATTATGTGCCCATAGACTTCATTGTTCTTGATATAGATTGCAATCCTTCTTGCCCTATTATTCTTGGTAGACCTTTCCTTAGAACGGTTGGTGCGATTATTGATATGAAGGAAGGGAATATTAGATTTCAATTTCCATTAAAAAAGGGCATGGAACACTTTCCAAAAAAGAAAATAAAATTTCCATATGAAAACATCATGAGAGCCACTTATGGATTGCCTACCAAAGATGGCAATATCTAGATCTATCCTCGCTTTTATGCCTAGATAGGGGCGTTAAACGATAGCGCTTGTTGGGAGGTAACCCAATTTTATTTTTATTCCTTGTGCTTTTTTCTCCTGCTTAGTAATAAATAAATTATTTAGCCTCTGTTTTGGTTGTGTTTTTTGTGTTTAATTAGTGTTTGTGCCAAGTAGAACCGTTGGGAAGACTTGGGGAAAGTCTTGTTGAACTTGCTGTAAAAAACTGAAACTTTAGCGCTCACGAGAACTGCTGTCATTTTTATTTGAAGAGTGCTATTTAGTTAATTACTTTTTAAGATGATTAATAGATAAATTCCTCACGTCCAGCAATTTACTTTAGAATTTTTGGGGTTCCAGATATTGCGCTAGCTACAGATTATTACAGACTGTTCTGTTTTTGACAGATTCTGTTTTTCGTGTGTTGTTTGCTTATTTTGATGAATCTATTGTTAGTAAAATAGTTTAGAATCCATAGAGAAGTTGGAATACAGTAGGTTTAACACCCATATAAATAAAGAATGAGTTCATTACAGTACCTTGAAGTGGTCTTTTGTTTTCTTTCGCTAACGGAGCTCATGAGTTTTCTACTTTAAGTTTTGTGTTGTGAAGTTTCCAGGTTTTGGGTGAATTCTTTTGATGGATTATGGAACAAGGAGTGGCAAGAGCCTAAGCTTGGGGATGCCCATGGCACCCCCAAGATAATCCAAGGACACCAAAAAGTCAAAGCTTGGGGATGCCCCAGAAGGCATCCCCTCTTTCGTCCACTTCCATCGGTAATTTACTTGGAGCTATATTTTTATTCACCAACATGATGTGTGTTTTGCTTGGAGCGTCTTGTATTATTTTTGTCCTTGTGTCTTAATATGCCACAATCATCCTTGCTGTACACACCTTTTGAGAGAGCCATACATGAATTAAAATTTGATAGAATACTCTATGTGCTTCACTTATATCTTTTGAGCTATGTAGTTTTGCTCTATGTGCTTCACTTATATATTTTGAGTGTTATAATTTTGCTCTATGTGCTTCACTTAGATATTTTAGAGCACGGTGGTGGATTTGTTTTAAAGAAACTATTGATCTCTCATGCTCCACTTAAATTATTTTGAGAGTCTCTTAATAGCATGGTAATTTGCTTAATAATAATATGCTTGGTATTCAAGATTTGTGAAACTTTCTTTTGAGTGTATTGAATACTAAGAAAAGATTGAAGCATGATAATTGTTTTGAGATATGGAGGTGATAATATTAGAGTCATGCTAGTTGAGTAGTTGTGAATTTAAAGAATACTTGTGTTAAAGTTTGTGATTCCCGTAGCATGCACGTATGGTGAACCGTTATGTGATGAAGTCGGAGCATGATTTATTTATTGATTCTCTTCCTTATGAGTGGCGGTCGGGGACGAGCGATGGTCTTTTCCTACCAATCTATCCCCCTAGGAGCATGCGCGTAATACTTTGCTTTGATAACTTCTAGATTTTTGCAATAAGTATATGAGTTCTTTATGACTAATGTTGAGTCCATGGATTATACGCACTCTCACCCTTCCACCTTTGCTAGCCTCTCTAATACCGCGCACCTTTCGCCGGTATCATACACCTACCATATACCTTCCTAAAAACAGCCACCATACCTACCTATTATGGCATTTCCATAGCCATTCCGAGATATATTGTCATGCAACTTTCAACCGTTCTGTTTATCATGACACACTCCATCATTTTCATATTGCATATCCCGGTACACCGCCGGAGGCATTCATATAGATTCATATTTTGTTCTAAGTATCGAGTTGTAATTGTTGAGTTGTAAGAAAAATAAAAGTGTGATGATCATCATTTTTAGAGCATTGTCCCAAGTGAGGAAAGAATGATGGAGACTATGATTCCCCCATAAGTCGGGATGAGACTCCGGACGAAAAATAAATAAAAGAGGCCAAAGAAGCCCAAATAAAAAAGAGACCATATAAAAAAGAGAAAAGGCCCAAATAAAAAAATGAGAGAAAAAGAGAAGGGACAATGTTACTATCCTTTTACCACACTTGTGCTTCAAAGTAGCACCATGATCTTCATGATAGAGAGTCTCCTATGTTGTCACTTTCATATACTAGTGGGAATCTTTCATTATAGAACTTGGCTTGTATATTCCAGTGATGGGCTTCCTTAAATTTCCCTAGGTCTTCATGAGCAAGCAAGTTGGATGCACACCCACTTAGTTTCTTTTTGAGCTTTCATATAATTATTGTGCATCCATTGCATGGCAATCCCTACTCGCTCACATTGATATCTATTGATGGGCATCTCCATAGCCCATTGATACGCCTAGTTGATGTGAGACTATCTTCCCCTTTTTGTCTTCTCCACAACCACCATTCTATTCCACCTATAGTGCTATATCCATGGCTCACGCTCATGTATTGCGTGAAGATTGAAAAAGTTTTGAAAAAGTTAGAGTATGAAACAATTGCTTGGCTTGTCATCGGGGTTGTGCATGATTTAAATACTTTGTGTGGTGAAGATAGAGCATAGCCAGACTATATGATTTTGTAGGGATAACTTTCTTTGGCCATGTTATTTTGAGAAGATATAATTGCTTTGTTAGTATGCTTGAAGTATTATTATTTTTATGTCAATATAAACTTTCGTCTTGAATCTTTCGAATCTGAATATTCATATCACAATTAAGAAGATTTGCATTGAAATTATGCCAAGTAGCACTCCGCATCAAAAATTCTCTTTTTATCATTTACCTACTCAAGGACGAGCAGGAATTAAGCTTGGGGATGCCTGATACGTCTCCAACGTATCTATAATTTTATTATCTACTATTTTGGACTATATAGGGCTTTATTTCCACTTTTATATTATTTTTGGGACTACCTATTAACCGGAGGCCCAGCCCAGAATTGCTGTTTTTTTTGCCTATTTCAGTGTTTCGAAGAAACGGAATATCAAACGGAGTCCAAACGGAATGAAACCTTCGAGAACGTGATTCTCTCACCGAACGTGATCCAGGAAACTTGGACCCTACGCCAAGGCATCAGAGAGGCGGTCACGAGGGTGGGGGGCACCCCCTAGGGCGCGCCCCCTGCCTTGTGGGCCCCTCGAAGCTCCACCGACGTACTCCTTCCTCCTATATATACCTACGTACCCCAAACGATCAGAACAGGAGCCAAAAACCTAATTCCACCACCGTAACTTTCTGTATCCACGAGATCCCATCTTGGGGCCTGTTCCGGAGCTTCGCCAGAGAGGGTCGTCATCACGGAGGGCTTCTACATCATCATAGCCTCTCCGATGAAGTGTGAGTAGTTTACCTCAGACCTTCGGGTCCATAGTTAGTAGCTAGATGGCTTCTTCTCTCTTTTTGGATCTCAATACAAAGTTCTCCCCCTCTCTTGTGGAGATCTATTTGATGTAATCTTCTTTTTGCGGTGTGTTTGTTGAGACCGATGAATTGTGGGTTTATGATCAAGTCTATCTATGAATAATATTTGAATATTCTCTGAATTCTTTTATGTATGATTGGTTATCTTTGCAAGTCTCTTCGAATTATCCGTTTGGTTTGGCCAACTAGATTGGTAGTTCTTGCCATGGGAGAAGTGCTTAGCTTTGGGTTCGATCTTGCGGTGTCCTTTCCCAGTGACAAAGGGGCAGCAAGGCACGTATTGCATCGTTGCCATCGAGGATAACAAGATGGGGTTTATTTCATATTGCATGAATTTATCTCTCTACATCATGTCATCTTGCTTAAGGCGTTACTCTGTTTTTAACTTAATACTCTAGATGCATGTTGGATAGCGGTCGATTAGTGGAGTAATAGTAGTAGATGCAGAATCGTTTCGGTCTACTTGTCACGGACGTGATGCCTATATACATGATCATGCCTAGATATTCTCATAACTATGCTCAATTCTGTCAATTGCTCAATAGTAATTTGTTCACCCACCGTAGAATACTTATGCTCTTGAGAGAAGCCACTAGTGAAACCTATGGCCCCCGGGTCTATTCTCATCATATTAATATACATCAGTTTAATCTTGCTTTGCTTTTTTACTTTGCCTTTTACTTTTCACTTTGCATCTTTATACCAAAAATACCAAAAATATTATATCTATCAGATCTCACTCTCGTAAGTGATCGTGAAGGGATTGACGACCCCTAATCGCGTTGGTTGCGAGTAGCTATCATTTTGTGCGGGTATGAGGGACTTGAGCGTGGCCTCCTACTGGATTGATACGTTGGTTCTCAAAAACTGAGGGAAATACTTATGCTACTCTGCTGCATCATCGCTTCCTCTTCGGGGAAAACCAACGCAAGCTCAAGAGGTAGCACACATCACTATAAGCCTTGCAAGCATTGTAACTAATGAGTTAGTTGCGGGATGATGTATTACAGAACGAGTAAAGAGACTTGCCAGTAACGAGATTAAACTAGGTATTGAGATACCGACGATCGAATCTCGGGCAAGTAACATACCGATGACAAAGGGAACAACACATGTCGTTATGCGGTTCGACCGATAAAGATCTTCGTAGAATATGGGCATCCAGGTTCCGCTATTGGTTATTGACCAGAGAGGTGTCTCGGTCATGTCTACATAGTTCTCAAACCTGTAGGGTCCGCACGCTTAACGTTCGTTGACGATATAGTATTATGAGTTATGTATGTTGGTGACTGAATGTTGTTCGGAGTTCCGGATAAGATCACGGACATGACGAGGAACTCCAGAATGGTCCGGAGATAAAGATTGATATATGGGATAATAGTGTTTGGACTCTGGAAGGGTTTCGGAATTCACTGGAAGGGGTTCCGGATGTTTCCCGAAATGTTTGGGTACGAGAACACTTTATTTGGTTCAAAGGGGAAAGCCCACAAGGTTTTTGGAAAGCGCGAAAGGAAGTTTTGCGGAGTCCAGGGGCCCCTGGCGTCTGGATCCAGACGCCGGGAACCCTGGCGTCTGGCCCTGGAGTCCGAGAAGGACTCTTGCCTTTCGGGTGAAACCGACTTTGTGGAGGCTTTTACTCCAAGTTTTGACCCCAAGGTTCAACATATAAATAGAGGGGTAGGGCTAGCACCCAAGACACATCAAGAAACACCAAGCCGTGTGCTGGCTACCCCGTCCCCTCTAGTTTATCCTCCGTCATAGTTTTCGTAGTGCTTAGGCGAAGCCCTGCGGAGATTGTTCTTCACCAACACCGTCCCCACACCGTCATGCTGCCGGAACTCATCTACTACTTCGCCCCTCTTGCTGAGTCAAGAAGGCGAGGACGTCATCGAGCTGAACGTGTGCTGAACGCGGAGGTGCCATACGTTCGGTACTTGATCGGGACGGATCATGAAGGTGTACGACTACATCAACCGCGTTGATAAACGCTTCCGCTTACGGTCTACGAGGGTACGTAGACAACACTCTCCCCTCTCGTTGCTATGCATCACCATGACCTTGTGTGTGCATAGGAATTTTTTTGAAATTACTACGTTCCCCAACAGTGGTATCCGAGCCAGGTTTTATGCGTTTATGTTATATGCACGAGTAGAACACAAGTGAGTTGTGGGTGATACAAGTCATACTGCTTACCAGCATGTCATACTTTGGTTCGGCGGTATTGTTGGATGAAGCGGCCCGGACCGACATTACGCGTACGCTTACGCGAGACTAGTTCTACCGATGTGCTTTGCACACAGGTGGCTGGCAGGTGTCAGTTTCTCCAACTTTAGTTGAACCGAGTGTGGCTATGCCCGGTCCTTGAGAAGGTTAAAACAACACTAACTTGACGAACTATCGTTGTGGTTTTGATGCGTAGGTAAGAATGGTTCTTGCTCAGCCCGTAGCAGCCACGTAAAACTTGCAACAACAAAGTAGAGGACGTCTAACTTGTTTTTGGAGGGCATGATGTGATGTGATATAGTCAAGGCATGATGCTATATTTTATTATATGAGATGATCATGTTTTGTAACCGAGTTATCGGCAACTAGCAGGAGCCATATGGTTGTCGCTTTATTGTATGCAATGCAAACGCCCTGTAATGCTTTACTTTATCACTAAGCGGTAGCGATAGTAGTAGAAGCATAAGTTGGCAAGACGACAATGATGCTACGATGGAGATCAAGGTGTCGCGCCGGTGACGATGGTGATCATGACGGTGCTTAGGAGATGGAGATCACAAGCACAAGAAGATGATGGCCATATCATATCACTTATATTGATTGCATGTGATGTTTATCTTTTATGCATCTTATCTTGCTTTGATTGACGGTAGCATTATAAGATGATCTCTCACTAAATTATCAAGATATAAGTGTTCTCCCTGAGTATGCACTATTGCGAAAGTTCTTCGTGCTGAGACACCACGTGATGATCGGGTGTGATAGGCTCTACGTTCGAATACAACGAGTGCAAAACAGTTGCACACGCGGAATACTCAGGTTAAACTTGACGAGCCTAGCATATAACAGATATGGCCTCGGAACACGGAGACCGAAAGGTCGAGCGTGAATCATATAGTAGATATGATCAACATCGTGATGTTCACCATTGAAACTACTCCATCTCACATGATGATCGGACATGGTTTAGTTGATATGGATCACGTGATCACTTAGAAAATTAGAGGGATGTCTATCTAAGTGGGAGTTCTTAAGTAATATGATTAATTGAACTTAAATTTATCATGAACTTAGTACCTGATAGTTTCTTGCTTGTCTATGTTGATTGTAGATAGATGGCTCATGTTGTTGTTCCGTTAAATTTTAATGCGTTCCTTGAGAAAGCAAAGTTGAAAGATGATGGTAGAAATTACACAGACTGGGTCCGTAACTTGAGGATTATCCTCATTGCTGCACACAAGAATTACGTCCTGGAAGCACCGCTAGGTGTACCACCTGCGCCAGCAACTGCAGACATTGTGAATGCCCGACAGTCACGTGTTGATGACTACTCGATAGTTCAGTGTGACATGCTTTACGGCTTAGAACCGGGACTTCAACGATGTTTTGAACGTCATGGAGCATATGAGATGTTCCAGGAGTTGAAGTTAATATTTCAAGCAAATGCCCGGATTGAGAGATATGAAGTCTCCAATAAGTTCTACAGCTACAAGATGGAGGAGAATAGTTCTGTCAGTGAGCATATACTCAGAATGTCTAGGTACTGCAATTACTTGATTCAACTGGGAGTTATTCTTCCGGATGATAGCGTCATTGACAGAATTCTTCAATCACTGCTACCAAGCTACAAGAACTTCGTGATGAACTATAACATGCAAGGGATGGATAAGACGATTCCCGAGCTCTTCGCAATGCTAAAGGCTGTGGAGGTAGAAATCAAGAAGGAGCATCAAGTGTTGATGGTCAATAAGACCACCAGCTTCAAGAAAAAGGGCAAAGGGAAGAAGAAGGGAAACTGCCGCGTGAGCTTGGCGAAGCCCTGCCGGAGAACTGCCACTCCATCACCACCATGCCGTCGTGCTGCTGTTGGAGCCTTCTTCCTCAACCTCTCCCTCCTCCTTGCTGGATCAAGGTGCGGGAGATGTCACCGGGCTGCACATGTGTTGAACGCGGAGGCACCATTGTTCGGTGCTTAGATCGGATTCGGCCGCGATCTGAATCACTACGTGTATGACTCCTCCAACCGCGTTCTTGCAATGCTTCCGACTCGCAATCTTCAAGGGTATGAAGATGCACTCCCCTCTCATTGCTAGTTACTCCACAGATTAATCTTGGTGATGCGTAGAAATTTTTTTAATTTCTGCAATGATCCCCAACAATGCCTACATTACATTGATGAACTGTAGCTAGTTCTGTGTCACCCTATGTTATAACTATTGCATGATTGATCGCATCTGGCATAATTATCCATCACTGATCCAATGCCTATGAGCTTTTCACATATTTGTCTCTGCTTAGTTACTTTCCCGTTGCCACTGTTACAATCACTACAAAACTGCTACCGTTACTTTTGATACCGTTACCGCTACTATCATATTACTTTGCTACTAAATACTTTGCCGCAGATCTTAAGTTTTCCAGGTGTGGTTGAATTGACAACTCAGCTGCTAATACTTGAGAATATTCTTTGGCTCCCGTTGCGTCGAATCAATAAATTTGGGTTGAATACTCTACCCTCGAAAACTATTGCGATCCCCTATACTTGTGGGTTATCAAGACTATTTTCTAGCGCCATTGCCGGGGAGTATAGCTCTATTCTTTGAGTCACTTGGGATTTATATCTTTTGATCACTATGAAGAACTTGAAAGATCAAAGAACCAAAAAAATTCCCTCAACTACAGGGGAGGTAAGGAACTGCCATCTAGCTCTGCACTTGATTCACCTTCTGTTTTAAGTAAACTTGCGACACCTACTCTTGCTATTCATTTTGGTATGTCGCATGTTATTGATGATGCCATGTCTGCTTTGCATGATACTTATGATGAAACTACTTCTATGCTTGATACTACTGTGTCACTAGGTGAATTTCTTGATGAACAACTTGCTAGGGCTAGAGAGAATGAAATTATTGAAACTGATAATATTGATGAAAGTGATGATGAAGATTCTCCCCCTAGATATGAATTAGGGAATTTTTTGTTTTTGCCACTCTAGATTTTGCCAATTTTCCTTATGCCACTCTATATTTTGACATTTCACTTTTGCCATTCTTAGTTTTTGACAATTATCACAATTCCCATTCCCGTGGCAAAAGAAAAATGCTGAGAGTGGCAATTGTGATAATTGTCAAAAGCTAAGAGTGGCAAAAATGAAATAAAATTATTTTGCTTTTGCCACAGAATGGCAATTGTGATAATTGTCAAAATCTAAGAGTGGCAAAAGTGAAATGTCAAAATCTAGAGTGGCATAAGAAAAATTGGCAAAATCTAGAGTGGCAAAAACAAAATTTTCCCTATGAATTACCTGTTGTGCCTGAGGGTTATGTTATGGATGAAGAAACTCCTAGAGAGTTTCTTGCTTGCAATGATAGGTATGATCTTAGGAAATTATTAGCTAAGCTTAAAGAAAAATCTTTGAATGCTAGAATGAAATATGACCCTGCTTTTGCTACTTCACCTATCTGTATTTCCGATGAGGATTATGATTTCTCTGTCGATCCTGAGTTAATTACTTTGGTTGAATCTGATCCTTTCTATGGCTATGAATCTGAAACTGTTGTGGCACATCTTACTAAATTAAATGATATAGCCACCCTGTTCACTAATGATGAGAAAACTCGCTATTACTTTATCCTTAAGCTATTTCCGTTCTCATTAAAGGGTGATGCTAAAACATAGTTTAATTCTCTTGATCCTGGTTGTGTGCGTAGTCCCCAGGATATGATTTATTACTTCTCTGCTAAATATTTCCCTGCTCATAAGAAACAAGCTGCCTTAAGGGAAGTATATAATTTTGTGCAAATTGAAGAAGAGAGTCTCCACAAGCTTGGGGGAGGATTCTCTGATTACTTAATGCTTTGCCTGATCATCCTCTCAAGAAAAATGAAATACTTGATATCTTTTATAATGGACTAACCAATGCTTCCAGAGACCACCTGGATAGTTGTGTTGGTTGTGTTTTCAGGGAAAGAACAGCTGATCAAGCTGAATTGCTATTGAATAATATGTTGAGTAATGAAAATGATTGGACACTTCCTGAACCAACTCCTAAGCCAACTCCGAAGAAAAGGGGTATTCTATTTCTCAGTCCTGAAGATATGCAAGAGGTAAAGAAATCTATGAAAGAAAAAGGTATTAAAGCTGAAGACGTCAAGAATTTACCGCCTATTGAAGAAATACATGGTCTTGATAACCCGACACAGGTAGTAAAGGTAAATTCTCTCTATAGATTTGATGAAGGTGTTATTCCTTGTTATAAGTCTGCTAGCCAATGCTTAGATGAGTTTGATAATTTTATTGTTAAACAAGAAAAATGTAATGCTTATGTTGGTAGACAATTGAAATGTAATGCTTATATGATTGAACACTTGAGTGATTATATGGCTAATGTTAAAGGTGAACTTAAACTTATTAGTAAACATGCTTCTATGGTTACCACTCAAGTAGAACAAGTACTTAAAGCTCAGAATGATTTGCTCAATGAATTAAATAATAAGAAAATGATAATTCTGTTAGAGTTATGACTAGAGGGGGTAAGATGACTCAGGAACCTTTGTATCCTAAGGGCCACCCTAAGAGAATTGAGCAGGATTCTGAGAGAATTAATATTGATGCACCTAGTTCTTCTAAGAGGAAGAAAAAGAAAAATGATAGGACTTTGCATGCTTCTAGTGAACCTGTTGTAGATACACCTGAGAATCCCAATGATATTTCTATTTCTAATGCTGAAACACAATCTGATAATGAACATGAACCTAGTGATAATGTTAATGCTGATGTTCATGTTGATACTCAACCTAGCAATGACAATGATGTAGAGATTGAACCTGCTGTTGATCTTGATAACCCACCATCAATGAATCAACGTTATGATAAGAGAGATTTTGTTGCTAGGAAGCACGGTAAAGAAAGCGAACCATGGGTTCAGAAACCCATGCCCTTTCCTCCTAAACCATCCAAGAAAAAGGATGATGAGGATTTTGAGCGCTTTGATGAAATGATAGACCTATCTTTTTGCATATGCGTTTGACTGATATGCTTAAAATGAATCCTTATGCTAAGTATATGAAAGATATTGTTACAAATAAAAGAAAGATACCGGAAGCTGAAATTTCCACCATGCTTGCTAATTATACTTTTAAGGGTGGAATACCAAAGAAACTAGGAGATCCATGAGTACCAACTATACCATGCTCTATTAAAAGAAACTATGTTAAAACTGCGTTATGTGATCTTGGAGCCGATGTTAGTGTTATGCCTCTCTCTTTATATCATAGACTTGATTTGAATAAGTTGACGCCTACTGAAATATCTTTGCAAATGGCTGATAAATCAACTGCTATACATGTTGGTATTTGTGAGGATGTGCCTGTTGTGGTTGCAAACGTTACTATTTTAACGGACTTTGTTATTCCTAATATTCCCGAGGATGATAGTATGTCTATTATTCTTGGAAGACCCTTTTTGAATACTGCAGGGGCTGTTATTGATTGCAACAAAGGCAATGTCACTTTTCATGTTAATGGTAATGAGCATACGATACACTTTTCGAGGAAACAACCTCAAGTCCATAGTATCAATTCTATTGGAAAAATTTCAACAATTACTATTGGAGGTTTTGAATTTCCTCTTCCTACTGTCAAGAAGAAATATGATATTCTTATTGTTGGGGACATGCATATCCTTGTCGAGGTAACTTAGTGTTATTCGAAAATTCTCCGGTTTCATGTTATTCGAAAAGAGTTTGTTAACAAGACTTGATCAACCTTGTTAGTGGATTCCTTTTGATGAGCATGAGATGGATGAAGTTAGAAAGCACAACTCTCTGTACCCTCTTTTTACTTTTTGTTATTTAGATTAAATAAAGTAAAAATAGTATTTTTTTTGTTTGTTTTTTGAATTATCCTTGCAATAAAAAATACCCCAAAAATAAAAGTTCTCCAAATGCCCTGAAAATTTAATATGATTTTTTCTAGAATATTTGAGAATTATTGGCACTGAGAACACACCAGGGGGACCCACCACGTGCCCATGAGGGTGGAGGGTTCACCCACCCCCTGGGCGCGCCCCCTGCCTCATGGACCCCACGTGGGTCCCCTCCACTTATCCTTGCACCCACACACTTCGTCTTGCTCCAAAAAAAACTACCCACCAGCTCAAACCCGAGTTCTAGCTCATCTTGCTGCCATTTTCGATCTCCTTACTCAAAGCTCCATTCACAAAACTTCTTTGGAGGATTGTTCTTCGGTATGTGACTCCTCCAATGGTCCAATTAGTTTTTGTTCTAGTGATTTATTTATTGCAAATTTTTGCTGCTTAGGTGACCCTGTTCTTGAGCTTGCATGTCAATTTATTTGGTCCAAAGTAGTTTTAATGCATGATATGGCCTTTAGGCACTTGTAGGAGTAGTTGCTATCAATCTTGTTGAGTTTGGTTCACTTTTATTTTAAGTTACTAAAATTTTCAGAAAAAGATGAAGAGATTTTTTAGGGGTTCCTCAAGCCGACGCTCGAAGGATAAGCAAGGTGAAAAAAATAAGAAGCCCAAATATAATCTCCCTCGCACTGCGGAAGTTCGGGCGTGTGAATGGCCTTGTGATGAGTTCTTGAGAGAAGACGGGATTTATGAAGATTTTTATTATTTGGCTAAGAATGCAGGCCTCACCGACTTCCTCCATGACCAGCGTGAACAGTATCTTCTACTCACCAATATTTTTGTGCAAAATTTTCATTTCCATGCTAGGAGATCGCCACCTTCGGTGGAATTTTATTTATATGATGAGCATAAGGAGATGTCACTCTATGATTTTTGCCGGGTTTGTAGGATACCCTTTGAGGGCAGGATAGAGGAACCACATCATAATGATGTGGAAGGATTTATTGATATGATTGCTATAGGGGAAACGAGGAAGGTTTCTGATGCAAGAATTACTAGCATACATTTTCCTGTTCTACGTTACTTCGCAATATTTGCTAGTAGATGCTTAATTGGTCACGGGAACTGTGGGAATCTTAGTGCCCCTGATATTGTTATTTTGCGCCATGCTTTGTTTCGTGATACCACTTTTAGTTTAGGCACTATTGTTGCTAAACAGTTAAATCTGAACCGTACAAAGGGTCCCGTTTTAGGAGGCATATTTGCCTCGCGCCTTGCTGCACACTTTAACATACCTATTAGGCATTATGAGAAAGAGGAAAAGTTGCTGCCTCATATTTTTCTAGATTATAATAGTATGGTAGCACATGATTTTATTGTTCAGAATAAGAAGAAGATGCTCAACTATAGACTGCTATTTGATAAGAATTACTTTGAGACTATTACCTTGCCTGCTCCCTCTTTGTTCAACATATTTTTCAGGCGCGTATATTGTCTTGCCAGAGGCTGTTCAGGCATACCAGAGCCTGACATCAGCTTCAGAGCCGGAGCCACTATCTGATCCTCACCATCAGTCTGTTTATCAGTGGGATCCGGAGGAGATCGCCAACCAGTGGCACCTTGAGGACCCTCCTCAGTACGACCCCAGGTACAACTTTGGGTCTCCACCAGGCCAGCCGTGGCCATAGACCAACTTAGGCCAAAAGCCTAAGCTTGGGGGAGTACGTATTCCTCACCGACATTACATTCATGTTCACACACTCATGCTAGTTGTCGGTGCTCATACTCTTTCATTGTATCATCCATGTAGTTTATTTTCTGTTTTAAGCTTTCTTCTTGTGTGTTTGATAAACCTTAAGAAAAACCAAACAAATTAGTTGTAGCTTTTAGCTAGTTTACTTTCCATGCCCATAGTAGTAATAATTAAAAGAAAACCCAAAAAGATTTCTCGTTCTTCTTTTGCTTGTTGGGAGCTTTCCCATGTAAATAGTTTTGTTTCTTTTCTTTTCTTTGGGGGTTGAGAGGAGAAGTCCTCGATGAAAATGTTGAGTGGCTCTCATATGCTTTATTATTGATCTAACGGAGAGCCCATATTACCTTGTCTTCTCCCTTGAATTGAATGCTCACAGATTCCTGCTTAGTCCAATGCACGTACGCTATTATTATTATCTACATTGTTCGGTCGTGCAAGTGAAAGGCAATAATGACGATATATGATGAACTGATTGAGATAAGAGAAGCTGGTATGAACTCGACCTCTCTTGTTTTTGTAAATATGATTAGTTCATCGTTCCTGATTCAGCCTATTATGAATGAAACATGTTTGCAATGACAATTAGAGATTATTGTTACTTATGCCATGCTTAATTTGCTAGGAGTTTATAATGGTTTACCTTGTGTGCCAACATGCTATTAAAAGGGTTGTGATGTGGTATGATGAGGTGGTATCCTCCTTTGAATGATTCGAGTGGCTTGACTTGGCACATGTTCACGCATGTAGTTGAAACAAAATTAACATAGCCTCCACGATATTTATGTTCATGGTGAATTATATCCTACTCATGCTTGCATTCAGTGTTGATTAACTTTAAATGCATGCTCATGACTGTTGTCGCTCTCTAGCTGGTCGCTTCACAGTCTCTTTCTAGCCTTCACTTGTACTAAGCGGGAATACTGCTTGTGCATCCAATTCCATAAACCCCAAAGTTATTCCATATGAGTCCACCATACCTTCCTATATGCAGTATCTACCTACCATTCCAGGTAAATTTGTATGTGCCAAACTCTAAACCTTCAAATAAAATTCTGTTTTATATGCTCGAATAGCTCATGTATCAACTAGGGCTGTCAGTATATTCCATGCTAGGCAGGTTATTCTCAAGAGGAGTGGACTCCGCTCCTCACTCACGAGAAAATGGCTGGTCACCGGGATGCCCAGTCCCATACTTAAATCAAATCAAAATAATTGCAAACAAGACTTCCCAGGATTGTTGTTAGTTGGAGGCACCCGTTGTTTCGGACAAGCCATGGATTGATGTTTGTTGGTGGTAGGGGGAGTATAAACTTTACCATTTTGTTTGGGAACCGCCTATAATGTGTGTAGCATGGAAGATATCGAGATCTCTCGGTTGTTATGTTGACAATGAAAGTATACCGCTCAAAATATTATTCATCTCTATTTCAAAACCGAGCTCTGGCACCTCTACAAATCCCTGCTTCTCTGCGAAGGGCATATCTATTTACTTTTATGCCGAGTTATCATCCTCTTATTAAAAAGCACCAGTTGGAGAGCACCACTATCATTTGCATCCATTACTATTAATTTATATTGAGTGTGACTGTGACTGGATCTCTTTTACCATGAATTACAATGTCTAGTCAATCCTTGATCTTTAAAGGTGCTCTGCATTTATGTTTTGCGGTCTCAGAAAGGGCTAGCGAGATACCATCTTGTTATATCATATCATGATTATTTTGAGAAAGTGTTGTCATCCGAGATTTATTATTATTGCTCGCTAGTTGATTATGCCATTGATATGAGTAAACATGAGACCTAAATGTTATTGTGAATATGGTTAGTTCATAATCTTTGCTGAAAACTTGAATGCTGGCTTTACATATTTGTAACAACAAGAGCAAATAGAGTTTGTAAAAGTTTTTCTTTATCACTTTCAGTTTGTCAACTGAATTTCTTGAGGACAAGCAAAGGTTTAAGCTTGGGGGAGTTGATACGTCTCCATCGTATCTACTTTTCCAAACACTTTTGCCCTTGTTTTGGACTCTAACTTGCATGATTTGAATGGAACTAACCCAGACTAACGTTGTTTTCAGCAGAATTGCCATGGTGTTATTTTTCTGCGGAAACAAAAGTTCTCGGAATGACCTGAAAATCAACGGAGAATATTTTTGGAATATATAAAAAATACTGGCGGAAGAATCAAGGCCAGGGGGGGCACACCCTGTCCACGAGGGTGGGGGCACACCCCCTGCCTCTTGGGCCCCCTGGTGCTCCACCGACGTCCATCCTGACTCTATATATTCACATTTGGGGAGAAAAAAATCAGAGAGAAGGGTTCATCGCGTTTTACGATACAGAGCCGCCGCCAATCCCTAAACTCTCTCGGGAGGGCTGATCTGGAGTCCGTTCGGGGCTCCGGAGAGTGGAATCCGTAGCCATCGTCATCATCAACCTTCCTCCATCACCAATTTCATGATGCTCACCGCCGTGCGTGAGTAATTCTATCATAGGCTTGCTGGACGGTGATGGGTTGGATGAGATTTATCATGTAATCGAGTTAGTTTTGTTAGGGTTTGATCCCTAGTATCCATTATGTACTAAGATTGATGTTGCTATGACTTTGCTATGCTTAATGCTTGTCACTAGGGCCCGAGTGCCATGATTTCAGATCTGAACCTATTGTGTTTTCATGAATATATGTGAGTTCTTGATCCAATCTTACAAGTCTATAGTCACCTATTATGTGTTATGATTCGTTAACCCCGAAGTGACAATCATCGGGATACTTACTGGTGATGACCGTAGTTTGAAGAGTTCATGTATTCACTATGTGTTAATGCTTTGGTCCGGTACTCTATTAAAAGGAGGCCTTAATATCTCTTAGTTTCTGATAGGACCCCGCTGCCACGGGAGGGTAGGACAAAAGATGTCATGCAAGTTCTTGTCCATAAGCATGTATGACTATATTCGGAATACATGCCTACATTACATTGATGAACTAGAGCTAGTTCTGTGTCACCCTATGTTATAACTGTTGCATGATTGATCGCAGCTAGCATAATTATCCATCACTGATCTAATGCCTATGAGCTTTTCACATATTGATCTCTGCTTAGTTACTTTCCCATTGCCACTATCACAATCACTACAAAACTGCTACCGTTACTTTTGCTACCGGTACCGCTACTATCATATTACTTTGCTATTAAATACTTTGCTCCAGATATTAAGTTTTCCAGGTGTGGTTGAATTGACAACTCAGCTGCTAATATTTGAGAATATTCTTTGGCTCCCCTTGTGTCAAATCAATAGATTTGGGTTGAATACTCTACCCACGAAAACTGTTGTGATCCCCTATACTTGTGGGTTATCATTCGTCACCATACCGATTCAACTCTTTCGGCCGTCCGATCACTTGTTAGACGTCTCAGATCTTCCAATGGTCCCACCAACCGTCGCTTGGTCATTTTCACCGCACCTTAGACTGTGCGAACGACCTGCCAACATAAAAGGGTTGTTGCTCCATGATACGTCTCCAACGTATCTATAATTTTTTATTGTTCCATGCTATTATATTATCCATCTAGGATGTTTTATATGCATTTATATGCTATTTTATATGATTTTTGGACTAACCTATTAACCTAGAGCCCAGTGCCAGTTTCTGTTTTTTCCTTGTTTTTGAGTATCACAGAAAAGGAAAACCAAACGGAGTCCAATTGACCTGAAACTTGACGGAGCTTATTTTTGGACCAGAAGAAGGCCATGGAGTAAAAGAGTTGGGCCAGAAGAGTCCCGAGATGCCCACGAGGGTGGGGGGGCGCCCACCCCCCTGGGTGTGCCTCCCTGCCTCGTGGACAGCCCGGAGACCCCCCCTGACTTGTTGTCGACGCCAAAACCTCTTATATATACAGAAACTTCCAGAAAGAAACCTAGATCGGGAGTTCCGCTGCCAGAAGCTTCCGTAGCCACCGAAAACCAATCTACAGCCGTTCCGGCACCCTGCCGGAGGGTGGATCCCTCTCCGATGGCCATGTTCATCATCCCGGCACTCTCCATGACGAGGAGGGAGTAGTTCACCCTCGGGGCTGAAGGTATGTACCCGTAGCTATGTGTTTGATCTCTCTCTCTCTCTCTCTCTCGTGTTCTTGAGGTGGTACGATCTTGATGTATCGTGAGCTTTGCTATAATTGTTGTATCTTATGATGTTTCTCCCCCTCTACTCTCTTGTGATGGATTGAGTTTTCCCTTTGAAGTTATCTTATCGGATTGAGTCTTTAAGGATTTGAGAACACTTGATGTATGTCTTGCATGTGCTTATTGATACGTCCATTTTGCATCATGCTTTTATATCGATATCTATTGCATTATGGGTTGTTATTACACATTATGTCACAATACTTATGCCTATTCTCTCTTATTTTACAAGGTTTACATAAAGAGGGAGAATGCCGGCAGCTGGAATTCTAGGCTGGAAAAGGAGAAAATTTTAGAGACCTATTCTGCACAGCTCCAAAAGTCCTGAAACTTCACGGAAGTTATTTCCAGAATATATAAAAAATACTGAGCGCAAAGAAGTACCAGAGTGGGGCCACCCACTAGCCACGAGGGTGGGGGGCGCGCCCTACCCCCTGGGCACGCCCCCTGCCTCATGGGCCCCCTAGTGGCCCTCCGATGCCCATCTTCTGCTATATGGAGTCTTTCATCGAGGAAAAAATAATAAGAAAGTTTTCGGGACGAGACTCCACCGCCACGAGGCGGAACCTTGGCGGAACCAATCTAGGGCTCCAGCGGAGCTGTTCTGTCGGGGAAACTTCCCACCGGGAGGGGGAAATCATCACCATCGTCATCACCAACGATCCTCTCATCCGGAGGGGGTCAATCTCCATCAACATCTTCACCAGCACCATCTCATCTCAAACCCTAGTTCATCTCTTGTGTCCAATCTTTGTATCCAAACCTCAGATTGGTACCTGTGGGTTGCTAGTAGTGTTGATTACTCCTTGTAGTTGATGCTAGTTGGTTTACTTAGTGGAAGATCATATGTTCAGATCCATTATGCATATTAATACCCCTCTGATTATGAACATGAATATGCTTTGTGAGTAGTGTTTGTTCCTGAGGACATGGGAGAAGTCTTGCTATTAGTAGTCATGTGAATTTGGTATTCGTTCGATATTTTGATGAGATGTATGTTGTCATCCCTCTAGTGGTGTCATGTGAATGTCGACTACATGACACTTCACCATTCTTTGGGCCTAGGGGAGGCATTGGGAAGTAATAAGTAGATTATGGGTTGCTAGAGTGACAGAAGCTTAAACCCTAGTTTATGCATTGCTTCGTAAGGGGCTGATTTGGATCCATATGTTTCATGCTATGGTTAGGTTTACCTTAATACTTCTGTTGTAGTTGCGGATGCTTGCAATGGGGGTTAATCATAAGTGGGATGCTTGTCCAAGTAAGGATAGTACCCAAGCACCGGTCCACCCACATATCAAATTATCAAAGTACCGAACGCGAATCATATGATCGTGATGAAAACTAGCTTGACGATAATTCCCATGTGTCCTCGGGAGCGCTTTCCTTCATATAAGAGTTTGTCCAGGCTTGTCCTTTGCTACAAAAAGGATTGGGCCATCTTGCTGCACCTTATTTACTTTTATTACTTGCTACTCGTTACCAATTACCTTATCACAAAACTATCTGTTACCGATAATTTTAGTGCTTGCAGAGAATACCTTGCTGAAAACCGCTTATCATTTCCTTCTGCTCCTCGTTGGGTTCGACACTCTTACTTATCGAAAGGACTACGATAGATCCCCTATACTTTTGGGTCATCAAGACTCTTTTCGGGCGCCGCTGCCGGGGAGTGGAGCGCCTTTGGTAGGTGGAATTTGGTAAGAAAAATTTTATATAGTGTGCTGAAATTTACTGTCACTTGTTACTATGGAAAGTAATCCTTTGGGGGGCTTGTTCGGGGTATCTTCACCCCGACTGGTAGAGCAAATAGTTGCTCCTCAACCTACTGGACCTACTGAAAATGAAAATATTTACTTCAAAATTCATTCATGTATGATAGAGAAACTGCTAGCTAATCCTTTTGCGGGAGATGGAACATTGCATCCCGACTTACACTTAATCTATGTGGATGAAGTTTGTGGATTATTTAAGCTTGCAGGATGCCCGATGATGTTATCAAGAAGAAGGTCTTCCCTTTATCTTTGAAGGGAGATGCATTGACATGGTATAGGCTATGTGATGATATGGGAATATGGGACTATATGCGATTGAAATTGGAATTTCACCAAAAGTTTTAACATATGCATCTTGTTCATCGTGATCGTAATTATATATATAATTTTTGGCCTCGCGAAGGAGAAAGCATCGCTCAAGCTTGGGGGAGACTTAAGTCAATGTTATATTCATGCCCCAATCATGAGCTCTCAAGAGAAATGATTATTCAAAAAATTTATGCTTGGCTTTCTAACAATCGCTCCATGCTCGATACTTCTTGTACTGGTTCCTTTATGATGAAGACTATTGAATTCAAATGGAATTTATTGGAGAGAACTAAACGCAACTCTGGAAATTGGGATCTCGACGAAGGTAAGGAGTCAGGTATAACACCTAAGTTTGATTGTGTTAAATCTTTTATGGATACTGATGTTTTCCGTAAATTTAGCACTAAATATGGACTTGACTCTGAGATAGTAGCTTCTTTTTTGTGAATCCTTAGCTACTCATGTTGATCTCCCTAGGGAGAAGTGGTTTAAATATAATTCTCCCATTTAAGTAAAAGTAGTTACACCTATTAAAGTTGAAGAAAAGACTATCACTTATAATGATCATGTTGTTCCTACTGCTTATGTTGAGAAACCACCTTTCCCTGTTAGAATAAAGGATCATGCTAAAGTTTCAACTGTAGTCAACAAAAGTAATATTAGGACACACAAACCCCCTGAGCAAGTTAAATTTGAACCTAATATTGCTATTGTTAAAGATCTCTTGGCCGATAATATTGATGGGCATGTTATTTACTTCTGTGATGAAGCTGCTAGAATTGTTAGTCCTGATACTAAAAATAAACATAGACATGTTGTAGGCATGCATGTTATTTCTGTTAAAATAGGATATCATTGCTATCATGGCTTATGTGATATGGGTGCTAGTGCAAGTGCAATACCTCATTCCTTATACAAAGAAATTATGCATGATATTGCACCTACTGAGATAGAGGAGATTGATGTCACAATTAAGCTTGCCAATAGAGACACTATTTCACCAGTTGGGATTGTTAGAGATGTTGAAGTATTGTGTGGGAAAGTTAAATATCCTCCTGATTTCCTTGTTCTTGGTTCCCCTCAAGATAGCTTTTGTCCCATTATATTTGGTAGACCCTTCTTGAATACTGTTAATGCTAAGATAGATTGCAAGAAGGATGTTGTTACTATTGGTTTCGGTGATATGTCTCATGAGTTTAACTTCTCTAAATTTCGTAGACAACCCCGTAATGAAGAATTGCCTAGTAAAGATGAAATTATTGGTCTTGCGTCTATTGTTGTGCCTCTTAATGATCTTTTAGAACAATATTTGCTAGACCATGGGAATGATATGTTTATGAATGAAAGAAGGGAAATAGATGAAGTATTCTTTAAACAAGGACCCATTCCGAAACACAATTTGCCAGTTGAAATCCTAGGGGATCCTCCTCTACCCAAGGGTGATCCTATGTTTAAGCTTAAACCATTGCCTGATACTCTTAAATATGCTTATCTTGATGAAAAGAAGATATATCATGTTATTATTAGTGCTAACCTTCCAGAAAAGGGGGAAGAAAAATTATTGAAAACTCTGAAGAAGCACCGTGCTGCTATTGGATATACTCTTGATGATCTTAAGGGCATTAGTCCCACTCTATGTCAACACAAAATAAATTTGGAGAAAGACGCCAAACCAATTATTGATCACCAACGACGGCTGAATCCTAAGATGAAATAAGTTGTAAGAAAGGAATATTAAAACTCCTTGAGGCAGGTATAATTTATCCCATTGTTGATAGTCAGTGGGTAAGTCATGTCCATTGTGTCCCTAAGAAGGGAGGTATTACTATTTTTCCTAATGATAAAGATGAATTGATTCCGCAAAGAATTATTACAGGTTATAGGATGGTAATTGATTTCCACAAATTAAATAAGGATACTAAAAAAGATCATTGCCCCTTACCTTTTATTGATCAAATGCTAGAAAGATTATCCAAACATACACATTTTTGCTTTCTAGATGGTTACTCTGGTTTCTCTCAAATACCTGTGTCAGCTGATGATCAAGCAAAGACCACTTTTACTTGCCCTTTCGGTACTTTTGCTTATAGACGTATGCCTTTTGGTTTATGTAATGCAGTTGGTACTTTTCAAAAATGCATGATGGCTATATTTTCTGACTTTTGTGAAAAGACATGTGAGGTTTTCATGGACGATTTCTCCGTTTATGGATCCTCTTTTGATGATTGCTTGAGCAACCTTGATCGAGTTTTGCAGAGATGTGAAGAAACTAATCTTGTTCTGAATTGGGAGAAATGCCACTTTATGGTTAATGAAGGTATTGTCTTGGGGCATAAAATTTCTGAAAGAGGCATTGAAGTTGATAAAGCTAAAGTTGATGCTATTAAAAAGATGCCATGTCCCAAGGACATTAAAGGTATAAGAAGCTTCCTCGGTCACGCCGGTTTTTATAGGAGGTTCATTAAGGACTTCTCAAAAATTTCTCGGCCTCTGACTAATCTACTACAAAAAGATATTCCTTTTGTCTTTGATGATGATTGTGTAGAAGCATTTGAAATACTTAAGAAAGCATTGATTTCTGCACCTATTGTTCAACCACCTGATTGGAATTTACCCTTTGAAATTATGTGTGATGCTAGTGATTATGTTGTAGGTGCTGTTCTAGGACAAAGAGTTGATAAGAAATTAAATGTTATTCAATATGCTAGTAAAACTCTAGACAATGCCTAGAGAAATTATGCTACCACTGAAAAATAATTTTTAGCAGTTGTTTTGCTTGTGATAAGTTCAGACCTTATATTGTTGATTCTAAAGTAACTATTCACACTGATAAGGCTGCTATTAAATACCTTATGGAAAAGAAAGATGCTAAACCTAGACTTATTAGATGGGTTCTCCTGCTACAAGAATTTGATTTGCATATTATTGATAGAAAGGGAGCTGAGAACCCCGTTGCAGACAACTTGTCTAGGTTAGAGAATGTTCTTGAGGACCCACTACCTATAGATGATAGCTTTCTAGATGAACAATTAAATGCCATAAATGCTTCTCGTACTGCTCCATGGTATGCTGATTATGCTAATTATATTGTTGCTAAATTTATACCACCTAGTTTCACATACCAACAAAAGAAAAAGTTCTTCTATGACTTGAGACATTACTTTTGGGATGACCCACATCTTTATAAAGAAGGAGTAGATGGTATTATTAGACGTTGTGTACCTGAGCATGAACAGGAACATATCCTACGCAAGTGTCACTCCGAGGCTTATGGAGGACACCATGCTGGAGATAGAACTGCACATAAGGTATTGCAATCCGGTTTTTATTGGCCTACTCTCTTCAAGGATGCCCGGAAGTTTGTCTTGTCTTGTGATGAATGTCAAAGAATTGGTAATATTAGTAGACGTCAAGAAATGCCTATGAATTATTCACTTGTTATTGAACCATTTGATGTTTGGGGCTTTGATTATATGGGATCTTTTCCTTCCTCTAATGGGTATACACATATTTTAGTCGATGTTGATTACGTTACTAAGTGGGTAGAAGCTATTCCAACTAGTAGTGCTGATCATAACTGAAAGTGTGTTATATCGACTAGAGGGGGGGTGAATAGGCGATTTTTATGAAAGTCTTCAAAACATGGAAGTTATGAAGACAAACGATAGAAATAAACCCATTACCCTGCAGCGGAAGGTAGACTACACTAGGCAAGCCATAGTCAAGTATTCAATAGAGTGAAAGCACAATGACTAATAGCAGCAATGTAGTAAGGATCAGGTAGGAAGATATTGTGAAGCCACACAGAACACGCAGTCACTCAGTGAAGACAAAAGATAGTGCGAACATACAATGACTTCGCAAGGAGTAACAGTAAGTAAAGGGAAGGGAAGATGAGACCAGTGACTTGCTGAAGACAATGATTTGTTGGACCAGTTCCAGTTGCTGTGACAACTGTACGTCTGGTTAGGGCGGCTAGGTATTTAAACCTTAGGACACACAGTCCCGGACACGCAGCCTGAACACGCAGCTCAGGACACACAGTCCTCACCGTATTCCCCTTGAGCTAAGGTCACACAGACCTCGCCCAATCACTCTGGTAAGTCTTCAAGGTAGACTCCCAAACCTTCACAGACTTTGTTCACCAGCAATCCACAATGTCTCTTGGATGCTCAGAACGCGACGCCTAACCGGCTGGAGGATGCGCAGTCCTCAAGTGTAATAAGTCTTCAGATCACACAGACAAGAAGACTTAAGTGATGCCTAATTCTCTTTGGCTCTGGGTGGTTAGGGCTTTATCCTCGCAAGGAATTCTCTCTCAAAGGCTTCGAGGTGGGTTGCTCTCAAACGACAAAAGCCGTACTCTGAATCTGAGCAGCCAACCGTTTATGGTTGGAGGGGGTGGGCTATTTATAGCCACTTGGCAACCCGACCTGATTTGTCCGAAATGACCCTGGGTCACTAAGGAACTGACACGTGTTCCAACGTTCAGATTTCAAACTCACACAACAACTTTACTTGGGCTTCAAGCAAAGCTGACTTGCCCGACTCTGGACAAGATTCGCTCTCAAAGTCTTCACTCGAAGACATAGGTTTTGTTTAAGCATCACTTTAGTCATTCTGACTGGTTCTCTTGGACCCCACTTAACAGTACGGTGGTTCCTATGACTCAACACAGAAGAAAGAGAACTACGAAAGATCTAAGTCTTCGAGCTCCATAGGCTTCATGTGGTGTCTTCTCTTGTCATAGTCTTCAATGTGAATATCTTCATATACCACCTTTGACTTCAATGTCTTCATACATTTTTAGGGGTCATCTCTGGTAGGAAAACCGAATCAATGAGGGACTTCTACTTGTGTTATCCTGCAATTCTCACAAACACATTAGTCCCTCAACTAGGTTTGTCGTCAATACTCCAAAACCAACTAGGGGTGGCACTAGATTCACTTACAATCTCCCCCTTTTTGGTGATTGATGACAAACTAGTTGAAGTTTTCAACGGGGAATATAATCTGTGAAATTGTAAAGGATAAGGAATTGTCTTCATAAGTTGCAAGGGCTCCCCCTGAAGATGTGCATATAAGTAATTTGCTTTTAGAATGCAAATGCACATGGCAGGTTGTACTTGTGGAGATCCACTTCAACTTATGATGACAATCCACTATGCATGTGAAAGTATATGAAGATAATGACATGCATAATGGAAAATGGACGTCTGCAAAATGATCTAAGTGCGGAATTTATCGTCGCACATGCGGAATTTATCATCGCAACACAAGGTGGCAGATAAGTAGCAGACGACCATCGAGTTTAAGTGTTACAACTCAAAGAACCAAATGTAGCAAAACGAGAGTTGTAAGCATGAAGCAAAATATAAAGCACCCGCCCATATGGACCCGCTTGAAGACTATCAACCTCATATGCTTCTCCCCCTTTTGTCAGTAAGGACCAAAAAGGTTTGAAGACATAGAGCATCTACTCGTTCCCATGAGGAGTAGGTGAAGTAGCAGGGTCGTTGGTGGTGTTTGGCGGTGCTAAAGAGCTTGGAGCAGAGTCGAAGCATGCTGAAGGAGGTGGCGGTGAAGTAGTATCGTCTTCATCCTCGATCACTCTGGCATTCACAGTTGCAGCAGAGGAAGAGAACTCAGAGTCTTCAAGGGATGGAGTTCATCGCAGCACTGCCCTTCGAGGAGGTGTGGAGTCAAACTTGAATCGCTCAGTGAAGCCATCCTCTTGAAGATCATCTTTAGAACACATCAGCGTTAGCCCTTTCCATGTGCGGCGAGAGGTTTCATGGGCAACAAAAGCATTCTTGGTGGCAAGATTGCGAATGCGATTAACATCCACCAAGAGGCTTTGCATCTGATGCTTCAGCTAGTCATGATGCCTATCATGTTTCTGATGAAGAGCCACAAGAAGCTCTCGATCGTTGAGAACACGAGTGCACTTCTTGGGTCGTGGAGCAGTTGTACTGTCAGTGGCTTCAGTGAGAGAAGGATGCGGTGCACGTGTAGTGCCAGCCAAAGGATACACGCGAGTTACGGCTTCCACGCCTTCAACATTCTGAGTGAAACTTTGATGCTCTACATTCTGAAGACTGAGAGGTTCCTTGGCAGGCTCAGGATAGATGGCTTCAATAGACATATCCACATCAGGCAAAAAGATCCGATGGTTGCGGGCCGAGGGCTGATATGAGATAGCGGAGTGAAGTTTGATCAGCCGCATCACCCAAGGGGCGTAGAACTTCAAACCAAACAGATCAGAGCCAGATGCAGCAAGTTGGCGAATGAAGAAATCCTGTGTATTGAAGCATTTTCCATGAAGAATGTAGAAGACCAAAGTCTTCATTGCACCTTCCAGCTTGGCATGAGGAGAATGTCCTTTGATTGGCCAGAGAGTTCGCCTTATGATGTGATAAATGGTTCTTGGCAGATACTCAAGGTCTTCAACAAAGAACTCCGTGGGATAAGCAGCATCTTGGGGCAATGGCTTCATCATACTGAGCATCTGACTCATATTAGGTTCAGTCTTCTGAAAGATGCTCTCAATAGCTTCACTATGAAGCTGACAGCCATGCTCGTAGAGATTGCCAGGAGTGGGCAAACCAGTGAGCTTAATGATGTCAAAGGCTTTGGCTTCGTGATGAACGTTTCCTGTCATCCACTCCAGGACCCAAGTCTTCGGATCTCTGCTATACCCGCGGATGTGAAGTGTGGCATAGAATTGGAGCAGCAACTTTTCATTCCAATGCTCTTGGTCAGTGACGAACGGCAGCAGTCCAACCTCTTTGAAGCAATCCAGAGCTTCTTCCAGACAGGGCAGACCAGCTATTGCTTCAATGTCAAGGCGCTTGTGTGGGAAGATGCGACCTTGGTTGTAAAGAACGCATGAGTAATAGCTTCGTTGCGGATAAATCCAGAACCGATCAGATGATATTCTTTCCCTGGAGTAGGGGTTCCTGGAGCTATTGAAGAATGTGTTGTCTGCTCTGAAGCCATTGATATTGAAGGAGCCAGGTGCTGATGCAGGACCTGATAACCTTGGCAATCTTGGGATTGGCTTTTGTACCTGAGGCCTGTGCTCAACATGATAGTCGAACTGGGGACCGGCAGTAGACTCAGGAACAGAAGTGGCGGGATCAGTGGCTTCGCTGACTTCTGGTGCTTTTGTTGGTGAGGGCTCCACATTAGCTTCAGCCATGACAGCGTCAGTGGCTTCAGTGGTTTTGTTGGTGGCAGCCTCAAGATGTTCAACCTCCACTTGACGAGCAGGAGGATCAGTCATGATCACGTTCTCCTCGAGAACTGCTTCTTGGTGGGACAGGGGAGTGGCAACTTGTGGGACTTCTTCCTCCGCGGCTGATGCAGCCGGATTGTCTTCAGCAGAGACTTGAGGCCTTGGACCTTTGCGAAGCCTGCGCAATGCGGGTGACGCCTGTGGAGTTGCTGTTGGCTGGGCCTCAAGGTCTTCATTCTCTTGTGGGCGATCCGCCCATGAAGCATCCTGTGCAATTGGCGTCAGTGGACGACCAATGCTGATGAGTTCGCTGTGCATTAGCACAGGCGATGATACCTATTGGTGTTCTAGCTGAGGAAGGGCTGCATCATCTTCAACATGGTCATGATGACCAATGTCTTCAGCAGCGATGGGATCAGCTGTTGGAAAGTCTTCAGCTTCATGAGCCTCTATGAAAGCAGGCTCATGGACAGTCAGTTGACTTTCTTGTGGATCGGCGTCAGGGTGAACCATGGAAATGGGTTCAACAATCAAGGGCTCTGTGGGAGTAGCCCGTTCCTTCTTGGTCATTCTTTTCTTCTTGGCGGGGGCAGTAGCAGAGGCTTCAGGATGTTTTCTCTTCCTTCCTTCAGCCTCAGCAGTCCTGGTCTTCTTCAGTTCTGAAGCGGTTGACCTGACCTTTGGCTTCAGGCCAGTCATGCTAGTTGGGAAGACAAGGGGATCTGCCTCCTGCCTTGGTGCTTCAGGTTCAGCCATAGCGGGCTTCTTCTGCTTCTTGGCAGCCATCCTGGGGTCGATGCCAGGACACCCAAGGGCCTTGCGCTTCTCAGCCTCATTGTAGGCTTGCACACACCTATAAGCTAGGACCTTCATGCACTCACGAGAACCCTGAGCTTCTGCACGTTTCTTTAGAAAGGCTTCCTTGAGCTCGTGCAGCATAATCTTGAAATTCTTCACGTCTTGCACGCTGAGCTTGGCCATATGCTTCTTGAACTGAGGTTTCTCAAAGTCAATCTTCTGCTTCAGTTCAACAATGCGATGGGCGATAGCTAACTCTGAAGCAATGGCGCCATGGAAGGCGACACTGAGGCCAATGGGTAGTTGGAGATCGTCGAAGCTGATGTTTGGCGTGTCAAACCATTCATCAATGAACTTGTGGATGATTGTTACATCAAAGAGAGGCAGATCATTGAAGATTTCTGCTTCTTCTTTGCTCTTGATGAGTTGCTCAAGAGCGTCATCTGCAAGATCTTCATCACTTGACAGATCAATGGCATCATTGTGCAGAATGGCAGCAGCTATTAGCTCTTGGCCGGTGTGTGGCAGAGGCATCTTGACCTTCTGGGGCTTGGAGATGCGTGATAAATCTTCGGACTGCACACTGTCTTCAGGAGGTGCAATTGCCAGTGGCTTCGCCCGTGAGATTTTTGGTGAAGGGGCAGGCTTTGAAGCTTTAGGCTTCTTCAACTTCTTTGGCTTCGGCGCTGCAGGCGCTTCATCTGATTCAGCGTCAGCTGCAGGCTCATTCACTGCAGTCCCTTGAACCAAGATATGGGTGATGAGGCCTTCAAGGTTGTAGAAAGTACCGACGACATTGGGTTCTGCATCTCGTGTGCCATCAGCCCTTGGAGCTGAGGGACCAGGGTTGAAGTCTAGTCCCAATGTCTTCTTGTTTTGCTTCGCTGAGTTCTGGGCAAACTGGAAGTTGCGCTTGAACATAATGTCGTCATGACACCATAGTAGTGATGATGGGTGTGCATCAACAGGCTGTGGCCCACGGACCATGCAGGGATAGAAGCCTTGTTCAATGGCTTCATCTCTGGACCTGGGTTGAAGATTCTTGTATAGGATGTCTCCCCACGGTCTCTTGATGGCATTTTTCTCAGCATATTCCTGGGTTACAAATCGGTATTTGAACCATTGTTCTGCCCAATATCTTCGAATCCATTGGATTCGGGTCTTGCGCTGATTGTAATCCTCTTCAGGATCTGTCTTGTACAGTTCTGAGAGATCATCTGGCAGATCTCTAGATGTTTCTCCACGACGCTTTCTGCCACCCTTCCTTGCTGATTTCTCTGAAGCCATGAACTTTAAACTGAAAGGCTTCAACACGTTCAAAGGCTTCAAAGATTTTCGCTTGCTGGACAAACAGGAACTTGCTTCGGGAGAATTTATATGATGCTGTAAGAATTCTGCAAATGAATGCAGACTATGAGAACCAAGGGATTCTCCCACGGACATGTACCTGTGACAGCATTAAGGTGCGAGAGAAGGGGAAGAGGTCATATGCATTCTCAGAAGATTTTGAATATAAATCAGTTTAGAAGACATTGACCTCATCGTGCGAAGACATTCACTCATAGATAAGGAGTTGGTTCCAGATTTGTACGAATCCAGAGATCAGTACAAGTGAGGAATCTAACTACTTTGTGAAGCATAAGTGAATATACTAGGCATGTTATGAGATGCAGTATGAGAGAGATCTAACTTGTGTGAATAGAAACTGCTTGTGGTAGAAAGTGACAAAGCCATAGGATCAACGGTGTCGTAAAAAGGAAGTTTTATTTACCACACCAAGAACTGCTAGACGGAGTGGAAGATGAGGCCGAGTAGTTCGATCTTCCGTGCCCTAACTTGGCGACGGAGGACACCTACAGCAACGGCGGAGAGGACGATGTCCGCGGTCGGCGTGAAGACAGTGTCGGAGAGGTTGCGGCAGCGAAGCGCTTCGTCGCCGGCGTCGTCGAGGGCTAGCGGTGGCGCTATGGTTCGTGCGAGAGTGGAAGAAGAGATAATGACCGCCGTGAAGTGTGTATTTATAGGTACAGGGGCGGCACTGCGTTATTACACAGGTGCCCCTGGCGATTCGCATCTGAGGAACACGTGGCCATCATGCAGAATTTTGGGGTTTGTTCCACGTCCCACGCACGCCTGGATTGTCGGGTGGTCATTCCTACTTCTCCGGGTTTCATGTGGAGGAATGAGCATTGAAGGTGGACTTAAGGTTTGTCTTTGTATCTTCTGCTGACAAGGACGCAGAGAAGACATTCGACAGTTTCAATAGAATGCATATGATTTGGAGAGATAGAGTTTGAGATAGATAGCATAGAGAGGTTAGGGTCCGATCACATTCACTTAGTTCAAAAGATTCAACAAGAAGACATAGCTATAAGTGAATGATGTAGAGGATAAAACACTAGTATATATATATAATCAACATAGTGAAGATAATCATGAAGACATGTTGAGATTGAAGCCAAACCAAATGTGAAGACATAGCAAGGTAACGCCATGAGTGAAACACTTCAAAATAGAACATTTGGTGGTGGCGTTACCGACCGTATAGGAAGTATTAGACCCAGACACGGCGCACAATTATCGTGGCGCTCCGAAGTCAAATTCCACATTAATGTATTCACACTTAGAATGTATGTCTTCATTGATTGAAGATATACTTTACTTCGTGTGTTGCACATCTAAGTCATCAATATGCATAAGGGTTAGGGTGTGTGCCTGATCACAGGACATTTGAGGATTCCAGGATATTTAGCTCACACCGTAACTTGCAAAATCTCTTCTCATCCAAGGGCTTGGTGAAGATATCTCCCAATTGCTCTTCAGTGTTGACGTGTATGATATCAATATCTTCCTTTACAACATGATCTCTGAGAAAGTGATGACGAATTTCAATGTGCTTTGTCTTCGAGTGCTGAACTGGGTTGTTGGCAATCTTGATGGCGCTTTCATTGTCGCAGTAGAGTGGCACTTGCTTCAGATGAATGCCATAGTCTTTGAGCGTTTGCTTCATCCACAGAAGCTGAGCGCAGCAAGATCCAGCAGCAATGTATTCAGATTCAGCAGTGGAGAGAGATACACAGTTCTGCTTCTTTGAAGACATGTGCCTGATGTAGACTTGCGATCAACTTTGTCACCAGCATAATCAGCATCCAAGAATCCAACCAGATCAAACTCTGAGCCCTTTGGATACCATAATCCTAGAGTTGGGGTGTGAGCCAAATATCGAAGAATTCGCTTCACAGCTAAGTGATGCGACTCCTTTGGTGCCGCTTGAAATCGAGCACACATGCAAACACTAAGCATAATATCTGGCCTAGATGCACATAGATAAAGTAAAGAACCAATCATGGAGTGGTATACCTTTTGATCGAACTCTTTACCATTGTCGTCAGGACCCAGATGATGCTTGGCTGGCATTGGCGTCGTGAAGCCTTTGCAGTCTTGCATACCGAACTTCTTCAGGCAATCTTTGAGATACTTCTCTTGAGATATGAAGATGTCGTTGCGTTGCTGTCGTATTTGAAGACCGAGAAAGAACTTTAGCTCTCCCATCATAGACATTTGATATCGCTCTTGCATCATATATCCAAACTCTTCACTGTACTTCTGATTGGTGCAGCCGAAGATAATGTCATCCACATATATTTGGCACACAAATAGTTCACCATCATATGTCTTCGTGAAGAGAGTGGGGTTGAGAGAACCAGGTATGAAGCCTTTGCTCTTCAGGAAGTATTTGAGTGTGTCATACCAGGCCCGAGGGGCTTGTTTGAGGCCATACATTGCCTTGTTGAGCTTGTATACCATGTCAGGATGTTTTGGATCTTCAAAGCCAGGAGGTTGTGCAACATACACTTCTTCTTCAATCTTGCCATTGAGGAAGGCGCTCTTCACATCCATTTGATAAAGAAGTATGTTGTGATGATTTGCATAGGCCAGCAGTATGCGTATGGCTTCAATTCTAGCCACAGGAGCAAATGTTTCATCGAAGTCAATGCCTTCCACTTGAGTATATCCTTGAGCAACAAGACGAGCTTTGTTTCTGACAACTTGACCATGCTCATCTTGCTTGTTGCGGTATATCCATTTGGTGCCTATTATGTTGTGCTTCCGAGGATCGGGACGCTTGACCAATACCCATACATTATTCAGCTCAAACTGTTGAAGCTCGTCTTGCATAGCTTGAATCCATTCAGGTTCCATGAAGGCTTCTTCAACTTTCTTGGGTTCTGTTATTGAGACGAATGCGAAGTGCCCACAGAAATTTGCTAGCTGAGTTGCCCTTGAACGAGTGAGTGGACCGGGTGCATTGATGCTATCAATTATTCTTTCAATCTGCACTTCATTGGCAACGCGAAGATGTACAGGGCGAAGATTTTGCTCTTCCTGATCATTGTCGTTGTTAGAAGGAATGTCTTCAGGCTGAGCATTGTCTTCATGTTGATCAGGTGCTGAGATGATAAGTTCTTCTTCAGGATGAGCTTCAGAAGGTATAATTTCTCCAGTTCCCATTAGCTTGATTGATTCACTGGATGGAACTTCATCTAGCACATTTGGCAGTTGCTCTCTTTGTGAATCGTTGGTCTCATCAAACCGCACATCCACTGTTTCAACCACTTTGTAATGAAAGAGATTGAAGACTCTGTAGGAGTGCGAATCCTTTCCATATCCAAGCATAAAACCCTCATGTGCTTTTGGTGCAAACTTTGAGGTGTGATGTGGGTCCTTGATCCAGCACCTAGCGCCAAATACTCTGAAGTAACTGACATTTGGCTTCTTGCCAGTAAGGAGCTCATAAGATGTCTTGTTCAGAATCTTGTGAAGATAAACCCGATTGATTGTATGGCATGCAGTATTAATGGCTTCAGGCCAGAATTTTCTTGGAGTCTTATATTCATCTAGCATCGTTCTGGCCATCTCAATGAGTGTTCTGTTTTTGCGTTCGACGGCCCCATTCTGTTGTGGCGTGTACGGGGCTGAGAATTCATGTGTGATGCCCAAGGTATCAAGATATGTATCAAGGCTAGTGTTCTTGAATTCAGTGCCATTGTCACTTCCGATATGCTTTATCTTGGCGCCATAGTTGTTCATTGCTCGATTGGCGAAGCGTCTGAAGACATCCTGCACTTCAGTCTTGTAAAGGATTATGTGCACCCAAGTATATCTAGAATAATCATCAACAATGAGAAAGCCATAGAGACAAGCAGTAGTAGTAAGAGTTGAGTAATGAGTGGGACCGAAAAGATCCATGTGAAGCAGTTCGAAGGGTCGAGTAGTGGTCATGACTGTCTTCGATGGATGTTTGGCCCTCGTCATCTTTCCTGCCTCACAGGCACCGCATAAGTGATCTTTCTTGAACTTGACCCCTTGATGCCTATGACATGCTTCTTCTTTGCCAGGGTGTGGAGGTTCCTCATGCCAGCATGCCCAAGCCTCCGATGCCAGAGCCAGCATTCTGAAGCTTTTGCTAGAAGACATACGGCAAGCTGTGGTCCTGCTGAGAAATCTACCACGTACAAATCATCTTTTCGATACCCTTCAAATACTAGAGACTTGTCAGATTCCATTAGAACAAGGCAATGATATTTTTCAAATATTACGATCATGTTTAAATCGCAAAGCATTGAGACAGACATTAAGTTGAAGCCAAGGGATTCAACAAGCATGACTTTATCCATGTGTTGATCCCTTGAGATTGCAACTCTACCTAGACCCAATACCTTACTTTTACCAGTGTCAGCAAATGTGATGTGGCTCTTGTTGGATGGACGTAAGGTTGAGTCCATAAGAAGGCTTCTTTTGCCAGTCATGTGATTTGTACACCCACTATCAATAATCCATTCTGAAGACGCTGGTGTCATACCCTACAGTGCAGTTAGGGGGATAGGCTTCACGAAGAGCATTGTGAAGCAAAAACATTTGACGAACCAGTGGGTTATGAAAGCTTAGATCCAGATTAGGACTAATAGGGAGAGTAGCAAGCGATTCAGGAACGAAGTACATAGTAAGACCATTCGGGCATTTGATCTTGCGCCTTACAAGATGTTTAAGGTCCCCAGCAATAGCGTCAGACGATTTTGGTTTTCTGCTGGAAACCTTTCCCTAAAAAAGAGAGTTAAGCTTTCTTAGCCACCCACATCTTCAAGGGTGGCTTAGAAGCAATAAGTCTAAGTGCAGCATCTGAGAACTTTGGCTTTGGAGCCCTAGCAAACAGTCTTGCAGGCGGACAATAGTACACATAAGAATAAGCAGAATAGTTCTTGGTCTTATGAACATGGCGGTTTGATGAACCGCTCTCATATTCATATGCCTGCTGCAAAACATTTGCGTTAGTGCGACTCAGGTGAGTCCTCTGTCTGTATGAAGCCTTTGGACCCTATGAAGCCTTTGGTCTGAGGTTTGTCTTCTTCACGTGAGGTGTCATGATGACATTCACAGGAAGATTCTCCAGACACCTTTTCGGAATCCAGATCTTCTTCATAGGCGGTCCATTCCTGCAGTTCGTACCAATGTACCTGGCAAACACTTCACCATTCTGATTCTTAAACAGTTTATAGTTTGCATCAAGGGATTCATCAATGATAATGGGGTTAGCACAAGTGAAGCCAGATAGATTGGATGGATCTGCTGAAGGTTCCTTTGCAGCAACCCACGTGGTTTTGGGGTACTGCTCAGGTTTCCAGTAAGAGCCATCAGCATTCATTTTCCTTACGAACCCAACACCCTCTTTCCTCGGGTTTCGGTTCAGAATCTGCTTTTTGAGGACATCACATAGTGTCTGATGCCCTTTAATACTTTTGTACATCCTTGTTTCAAGCAATGTCTTCAACCTAGCATTCTCATCAGCAATAGCAGTGGTATCCTCAGCAGAGGGGTTAGTTACCACATCAACAGTTGAAGATATTGCAACAGTAGTAGTAGTAGAACATTCAGCAACAGAAGTAGCATTATCACGCTCAATGCATTTAAGACATGGTGGTTCAAATCCTTCCTGAGCGGAACTGATCTGTTTGGCGCGAAGTGACTCGTTTTCCTTTTGAAGATCTTCATGAGCCGCTCTCAATTTCTCAAGATCTTGCTTCCTTTGAAGATAATCATAGGAAAGCTTTTCATGAGTTGTTGAGAGAGTTTCATGACGACTTTCAAGTTCCTCATACTTAACGTGAAGATTTTTTATGTCTTCAACTAAGGATTCAGATCGAGTCATTTCAGCACCTAACAGATCATCGCTTCTGTCTAACAATTTTTGAATATGTTCCATAGCTTTCTGTTGTTCAGTTGCAATTCTAGCAAGTGTTTTGTAGCTGGTTTTGAACCACAATCAGAGTCATCGTCACTACATGTTTGATAGTGAGTAGTGCGTGTGTTTACCTTGGCATCGCGTGCCATGAAGCAGTAGGTAGAAGCGGAGTAGTCCTTGTCATTTGCATCGGTGTCGGTGATGAAGTCATTGTCTTCAGTGTTGAAGATGGACTTGGCAACGTATGTTGTAGCCAGACTTGCGACGCCTGAATCGGACTCCTCCTCAGACTCCACCTCCGCCTCCTCAGAAGCGGACTCCTCCTCTGAATCCATTTCCTTGCCAACAAACGCATGTGCCTTGCCAGATGAGCTCTTCTTGTGTGATGAAGACTTTGAGGAAGACTTGGAAGAAGACTTTGAGTATTTCTTCTTCTTCTTATCATCAGAGTCATATTCCTTGATCTTCTTCTTCTTTTTGTTCTCATTGTCCCACTGTGGACACTCAGAGATAAAGTGGCCAGGTTTCTTGCACTTGTGACATGTTTTCTTCTTGTAGTCGTGAGCAGAAGCTTCATCATTCCTTGAGCTTGATCGGGAAGACTTTCTGAAACCTTTCTTCTTGGTGAATTTTTGGAACTTCTTCACAAGCATAGCAAGTTCCCTTCCAATGTCTTCAGGATCATCCAAACTGCTGTCAGATTCTTCTTCAGATGAGGAGACAGCTTTTGCCTTCAAGGCACGAGTTCGCCCATAGTTTGGACCATAGATATCTCTTTTCTCGGAAAGCTGAAACTCATGTGTGTTGAGCCTCTCAAGTATGTCAGACGGATCGAGTGTCTTAAAATCAGGACGTTCTTGAATCATCAGGGCTAGGGTGTCAAACGAACTATCAAGTGATCTCAGTAGTGTCTTGACGACTTCATGTTTGGTGATCTCAGTAGCGCCGAGGGCTTGAAGCTCATTTGTGATGTCAGTGAGTCGGTCAAATGTGAGCTGGACATTCTCATTGTCATTTCGCTTGAAGCGGTTGAAGAGGTTGCGAAGGACACTGATTCTCTGATCTCTCTGGGTTGAGACGCCTTCATTGACCTTGGAGAGCCAGTCCCAGACCAGCTTAGATGTTTCCAAAGCACTCACACGGCCATACTGTCCTTTGGTCAGATGACCACAGATGATATTCTTGGCAGTAGAGTCCAGTTGAACGAACTTCTTGACATCAGCAGCAGTGACACCTTCTCCAGCCTTGGGAACGCCGTTCTTGACGACATACCATAGGTCGACGTCAATGGCTTCAAGATGCATGCGCATCTTATTCTTCCAGTAGGGATATTCAGTTCCATCGAAGACGGGGCACGCAGTGGAGACTTTAATTATCCCTGTAGTCGACATAGCTAAAACTCCAGGTGGTTAAACTGAATCACACAGAACAAGGGAGCACCTTGCTCTGATACCAATTGAAAGTGCGTTATATCGACTAGAGGGGGGGTGAATAGGTGATTTTTATGAAAGTCTTCAAAACGTGGAAGTTATGAAGACAAACGATAGAAATAAACCTATTACCCTGCAGCGGAAGGTAGACTACACTAGGCAAGCCATAGTCAAGTATTCAATAGAGTGAAAGCACAATGACTAATAGCAGCAATGTAGTAAGGATCAGGTAGGAAGATATTGTGAAGCCACACAGAACACGCAGTCACTCAGTGAAGACAAAAGATAGTGCGAACATACAATGACTTCACAAGGAGTAACAGTAAGTAAAGGGAAGGGAAGATGAAACCAGTGACTCGCTGAAGACAATGATTTGTTGGACCAGTTCCAGTTGCTGTGACAACTGTATGTCTGGTTAGGGCGGCTAGGTATTTAAACCTTAGGACACACAGTCCCGGACACCCAGTCCTGAACACGCAGCTCAGGACACCCAGTCCTCACCGTATTCCCCTTGAGCTAAGGTCACACAGACCTCGCCCAATCACTCTGGTAAGTCTTCAAGGTAGACTCCCAAACCTTCACAGACTTCGTTCACCGGCAATCCACAATGTCTCTTGGATGCTCAGAACGCGACGCCTAACCGGCTGGAGGATGCACAGTCCTCAAGTGTAATAAGTCTTCAGATCACATAGACAAGAAGACTTAAGTGATGCCTAATTCTCTTTGGCTCTGGGTGGTTAGGGCTTTATCCTCGCAAGGAATTCTCTCTCAAAGGCTTCGAGGTGGGTTGCTCTCAAACGACAAAAGCCGTACTCTGAATCTGAGCAGCCAACCGTTTATGGTTGTAGGGGGTGGGCTATTTATAGCCACTTGGCAACCCGACCTGATTTGTCCGAAATGACCCTGGGTCACTAAGGAACTGACACGTGTTCCAACGGTCAGATTTCAAACTCACACGACAACTTTACTTGGGCTTCAAGCAAAGCTGACTTGCCCGACTCTGGACAAGATTCGCTCTCAAAGTCTTCACTCGAAGACATAGGTTTTGTTTAAGCATCACTTCAGTCATTCTGACTGGTTCTCTTGGACCCCACTTAACAGTACGGTGGTTCCTATGACTCAACACAGAAGAAAGAGAACTACGAAAGATCTAAGTCTTCGAGCTCCATAGGCTTCATGTGGTGTCTTCTCTTGTCATAGTCTTCAATGTGAATATCTTCATATACCACCTTTGACTTCAATGTCTTCATACATTTTTAGGGGTCATCTCTGGTAGGAAAACCGAATCAATGAGGGACTTCTACCTGTGTTATCCTGCAATTCTCATAAACACATTAGTCCCTCAACTAGGTTTATCGTCAATACTCCAAAACCAACTAGGGGTGGCACTAGATGCACTTACAATAACACCTCTATTAAGATGCTTAAAGAAGGTATTTTCCCGAGGTTTGGAGTCCCTAGATATTTAATGACTGATGGTGGTTCACATTTTATTCATGGTTCACATTTTATTCATGGTGCCTTTCGTAAAATGCTTGCTAAGTATGATGTTAATCATAGAATTGCATCTCCTTATCACCCACAGTCTAGTGGTCAAGTAGAATTGAGTAACAGAGAGCTCAAATTAATTTTTCAAAAGACTGTTAATAGATCTAAAAAGAGTTGGTCCAAGAAACTTGATGATGCATTATGGGCCTATAGAACTGCATACAAAAATCATATGGGTATGTCTCCGTATAAAATGGTTTATGGTAAAGCATGTCACTTACCTCTTGAATTAGAACATAAGGCATATTGGGCTATTAAAGAGCTCAACTATGACTTCAAACTTGCCAGTGAGAAGAGGTTATTTGACATTAGCTCACTTGATGAATGGAGAACCCAAGCCTATGAAAATGCCAAATTGTTTAAAGAAAAAGTTAAAATATGGCATGATAAAAGGATACAAAAGTGTGAGTTCAATGTAGGTGATTATGTATTGTTATACAACTCTCGTTTAAGATTTTTTGCAGGAAAACTTCTCTTTAAATGGGAAGGTCCTTACGTTATCGAGGAGGTCTATCGTTCCGGTGCCATAAAAATCAACAACTTCAAAGGCACAAATCCGAGGGTAGTGAACGGTCAAAGAATCAAACATTATATCTCAGGTAATCCTATAAATGTTGAAACTAATATCATTGAAACCGTAACCCCAGAGGAATACACAAGGGACACTTTCCGGAACGTTTTAGACTCCGAAAAGGAATAGGTACGTGGTACGGTAAGTAAACCGACTCCAAAACAGTTCTAATGGCAATTTTTCTTCATTCTGGAATATTTAAGAAAATAGGAAAATAAGAAGCGGACCAGAAAGGACACTACTACCTCTTGAGCACTGCGTTGGATTTCCCCGAAGAGGAGAGGATGATGCAGCAAAGTAGCGTAAGTATTTCCCTCAGTTTTTGAGAACCAAGGTATCAATCCAGTAGGAGGCTACACGCGAGTCCCTCGTACCTACACAAAAACAATAGCTCAACGCAACCAACGCGCTTAAGGGTTGTCAATCCCTTCACGGTCACTTACGAAAGTGAGATCTGATAGAGATGATAAATAATATTTTTGGTATTTTTGGTATAGAGATGCAAAGTAAAAAGTAAAAGCAAAGTAATAATAAAGTGATGGAGATTAATATGATGAGAAAGAGACCCGGGGCCCATAGGTTTCACTAGTGGCTTCTCTCAAGAGCATAATTATTCTACGGTGGGTGAACAAATTACTGTTGAGCAATTGACAGAATTGAGCATAGTTATGAGAATATCTAGGAATGATCATGTATATAGGCATCACATCCGAGACAAGTAGACCGACTCCTGCCTGCATCTACTACTATTACTCCACTCATCGACCGCTATCCAGCATGCATCTAGAGTATTAAGTTAAAAACAGAGTAACGCCTTAAGCAAGACGACATGATGTAGAGGGATAGTTTCATGCAATATGATAAAAACCCCATCTTGTTATCCTCGATGGCAACGATACAATACATGCCTTGCTGCCCCTTCTGTCACTGGGAAAGGACACCGTAAGATCAAACCCAAAGCTAAGCACTTCTCCCATGGCAAGAACAACCAATCTAGTAGGCCAAACCAAATTGATAATTCGAAGAGACTTGCAAAGACAACGATTCATACATAAAAGAATTCAGAGAAGATTCAAATATTATTCATAGATAGACTTGATCATAAACCCACAATTCATCGGTCTCAACAAACACACCACAAAAAGAAGATTACATCGAATAGATCTCCACGAGAGAGGGGAGAACATTGTATTGAGATCCAAAAAGAGAGAAGAAGCCATCTAACTACTAACTATGGACCCGTAGGTCTGAAGTAAACTATTCACACTTCATCGGAGGGGCTTGGATGATGATGTAGAAGCCCTCCGTGATCGATGCCCCCTCCGGCGGAGCTCCGGAACAGGCCCCAAGATGGGATCTCGTGGATACAGAAAGTTGCGGTGGTGGAATTAGGTTTTTGGCTCCGTATCTGATCGTTTGGGGGTACGTGGATATATATAGGAGGAAGAAGTACGTCGGTGAAGCAACAGGGGGCCCACGAGGGTGGGGCGCGCCTGGTAGGGTAGGGCGTGCCCCCTACCTTGTGGCCTCGTGTTACGTGCCTTGACGTAGGGTCCAAGTCTCCTGAGTTGTATTCGGTGAGAAAATCACGTCCCCGAAGGTTTCATTCCGTTTGGACTCCGTTTGATATTCCTTTTCTTCAAAACCCTAAAACAGGCAAAAAATAGCAATTCTGGGCTAGGCCTCCGGTTAATAGGTTAGTCCAGAAAATAATATAAAAGTGGATAATAAAGCCCGATAATGTCCAAAACAGTAGATAATATAGCATGGAGCAATCAAAAATTATAGATACGTTGGAGACATATCAAGCATCCCCAAGCTTAATTCCTACTCGTCCTCGAGTAGGTAAATGGTAAAAACAGAATTTTTGATGCTGAGTGCTACTTGGCATAATTTCAATGTAATTCTTCTTAATTGTGGTATGAATATTCAGATTCAAAAGATTCAAGACAAAAGTTCATGTTGACATAAAAATAATAATACTTCAAGCATACTAACAAAGCAATTATGTCTTCTCAAAATAACATGGCCAAAGAAAGCTATCCCTACAAAATCATATAGTCTGGCTATGCTCTATCTTCACCACACAAAGTATTTAAATCATGCACAACCCCGATGACAAGCCAAGCAATTGTTTCATACTTTTGACATTTTCAAAACTTTTTCGATCTTCACGCAAGACATGAGCGTGAGCCATGGATATAGCACTATATGTGGAATAGAATGGTGGTTGTGGAGAAGACAAAAAGGGGGAAGATAGTCTCACATCAACTAGGCGTATCAACGAGCTATGGATGTGCCCATCAATAGATATCAATGTGAGTGAGTAGGGATTGCCATGCAACGGATGCACTAGAGCTATAAGTATATGAAAGCTCAACAAAAGAAACTAAGTGGGTGTGCATCCAACTCGCTTGATCACGAAGACCTAGGGCATTTTGAGGAAGCCCATCATTGGAATATACAAGCCAAGTTCTATAATGAAAAATTCCCACTAGTATATGAAAGTGACAGAATGAGAGTGAGGGAGTCCTGGATTAGGGGGTATCCGGACGGCCGGACTATATCCTTTGGCCGGACTGTTTGACTATGAAGATACAAGATTGAAGACTTCGTCCTGTGTCCGGATGGGACTCTCCTTGGCGTGGAAGGCAAGCTTGGCAATACGGATATGTAGATCTCCTTCCTTGTAACCGACTCTGTGTAACCCTAGCCCCCTCCAGTGTCTATATAAACCGGAGGGTTTAGTCCGTAGGACCAACAACAACAATCATACCATAGGCTAGCTTCTAGGGTTTAGCCTCTTCGATCTCGTTGTAGATCAACTCTTGTACTACTCATATTATCAAGAACAATCAAGCAGGACGTAGGGTATTACCTCCATCAAGAGGGCCCGAACCTGGGTAAACATCATGTCCCCCGCCTCCTGTTACCATCCGCCTAGACGCACAGTTCGGGACCCCCTACCCGAGATCCGCCGGTTTTGACACCGACATTGGTGCTTTCATTGAGAGTTCCTCTGTGTCGTCATCGTCAGGCTTGATGGCTCCTTCGATCATCGATAGCAATGCAGTCTAGGGTGAGACTTTTCTCCCTGGACAGATCTTCGTATTCGGCGGCTTCGCACTGCGGGCCAACTCGCTTGGCCATCTGTAGCAGATCGAGAGTTACGCCTCTGGCCACCAGGTCAGGTTTGGAAGCTTAAACTACACGGCCGACATCCACGGAGACTTGATCTTTGATGGATTCGAGCCCCTGTCGAGTGTGCCGCACGGTCACGATGAGCATGATTTAGCTCTACCATCGGACAATGTTCAGGAGACCGCACCGGCAACCGCTCCGACCCTCAATTCGGAGCCAATTGCGCCATCCATGGACGGGTGGATAGACCCCGCCACGGAGGCCGCACTCTCAGCGGCGATCGAGCCGAGTATCGACCTTACCCTTCACGAGAGCCGTGACGCCAAACTGCTGGATTCTTCCCCGGCCACGGACTTCGAACCGCCTGCGCCTGTGCCTATCGAATCCGACTGGGCGCCGATCATGGAGTTCACCTCCGCGGATATCTTTCAGCACTCGCCCTTCGGCGACATATTGAACTCATTAAGGTCTCTCTCCTTGTCAAGAGAGTCCTGTCCGAACTATGTCTGACGGGATTGGGATGCGGATGACGAAGAAATTCGCCGCCCACCCACCACCCACTTAGTAGCCACTGTCGATAATTTGACCAACATGCTCGACTTCGACTCTGAAGACAACGACAGTATGGATGATGATGCATGAGATGAACAAGAACCACTGCCCACAGGGCACTGGACATCCACCTCATCATATGATATATATATATATATATATGGTGGACACACCCAAAGAAGGCAATGGCGACGGGACAGCGGAGGATGACCCCTCCAAGAAGCAACCCAAGCGCCAATGTCAGCGGCGCCGCTCTAACTCTCGCCAAGGCAAAAGTGGTGATACCGGCACAGGAGATAATAGCACTCCGGACAGTGCCGAAGATGACGACAATCCCCTCCAGCAAGATTTAGAGCAGGAGGATGGAGAAGCCAGCCCTCCCGAGAGAGCGGCACATGGAGAGGTGGAGGATGATAATTACATGCCTCCCTCCGAAGACGAGGCAAGCCTCGACGATGACGAATTTGTCATGTCTGAGGATCCCATCGAGCAAGAGCGTTTCAAGCGTCGGCTTACAGCCACGGCAAATTGCCTTAAGAAAAAGCAATAGCAGCTTCAAGCTGACCAAGATTTGCTAGCTTACAGATGGACTGAAGTCCTTGCGGCCGAGGAATATGAACTTGAATGCCCCTCTAACAGTTACCCAAAGCGCAGGTTGCTACCCCGACTGGAGGAGGAAGCATTAAAACCTACATCTCTAGCGTATGACGCGGCTGATCGGCCACCTCGTGGCCGCGACAGAGAGGCATTTCAGCCAAAAGCTCAGTCCGCACCCGGACGCCACTCAAATAAAAATGTCAAGGCACGGGGAAACACGCTAGACCTGCGAGACGTATTGAAGGACAAAGCAAAACACGCAAGATCGATCTACGGATCACGAGGGCGCGCCACTATGCGAGACGATGACCGTCACGTCGGATACAGTAAAAGTAAATCCGGCCAGGCCGAACACAGTGGACAAGACTCATTTGAGTTGCGTCGCGATATAGCCCAGTACAGAGGCACCGCACACCCCCTATGCTTCACAGACGAAGTAATGGATCACCAAATCCCAGAGGGTTTCAAACCCGTAAATATCGAATCATACGACGGTACAACAGATCCTGTGGTATGGATCGAGGACTTCCTCCTGCACATCCACATGGCCCGCGGTGACGATCTACACGCCATCAAATACCTCCCACTCAAACTCAAAGGACCAGCTCGGCATTGGCTCACCAGCCTGCCAGAGAATCCATTGGCTGTTGGAAAGATCTGGAAGCCGCATTCCTCGACAACTTCCAGGGCACTTATGTGCGACCACCAGATGCCGATGACTTGTGCCACATAATTCAGCAGCCAGAGGAATCGGCCAGGCAATTCTGGACATGGTTCCTGACAAAGAAAAATCAAATCATCGATTGTCCGGATGTAGAGGCCCTAGCAGCTTTTAAGCACAACATCCGCGATGAGTGACTCGCCCAGCACCTTGGCCAGGAAAAGCCGAAATCTATGGCAGCCCTCACAACACTCATGACCAGCTTCTGCGCAGGAGAGGATAGCTGGCTGGCTCGAAACAATAACATATCAAAGAACCATGGTACTTCGGATACCAAGGATAGCAATGGCAGGTCACGTCGCAACAAACACAAGCGCCGCATCAACAGCGACAATACCGAGGATACGGCAGTCAATGCCGGATTCAGAGGCTCTAAAACCGGTCAGCGGAAAAAGCCATTCAAAAGAAGCACTCCGGGCCCGTCCAATTTGGACCGTATACTCGATCGCTCGGGTCAAATACATGGCACCCCCGACAAGCCAGCCAACCACACCAACAGGGAATGTTGGGTGTTCAAGCAGGCCGGCAAGTTAAATGTCGAAAACAAAGATAAGGGGTTACATAGCGATGACGAGGAGGAGCCCCGGCCGCCGAACACCGGAGGACAGAAGAGGTTCCCCCCACAAGTGCGGATGGTGAACATGATATACGCAACCCACATCCCCAAGAGGGAGCGGAAGCGTGCGCTAAGGGACGTATCTGCATTGGAGCCAGTTGCCCCAAAGTTCAACCCATGGTCCTCATGTCCGATCGCCTTCGATCTTCAGGGACCACCCCACTAGTATTCGTCATGGAGGATTCGCCGCACTGGTCCTAGACCCAATCATCGACGGATTTCACCTCACTCGAGTCCTTATGGACGGCGGCAGCAGCCTGAACCTGCTTTATCAGGACACAGTGCACAAAATGGGTATAGACCCCTCAAGGATCAAACCCACAAAAACGACCTTCAAAGGTGTCATACCAGGTGTAGAGGCCCATTGCACAGGCTCAGTCACACTGGAAGTGGTCTTCGGATCCCCGGATAACTTCCGAAGCGAGGAGTTAATCTTCGATTTAGTCCCGTTCTGCAGTGGCTATCATGCACTGCTCGGGCGAACCGCATTTGCGAGATTCAATGCGGTACCGCATTATGCATACCTCAAGCTCAAGATGCCAGGACCTCGAGTGGTCATCACAGTCAATGGAAACACAGAGCGCTCTCTCCGCACGGAGGAGCACACTGCAGCCCTCGCAGGAGAAGCACAAAGCAGCCTCTTCAAGCAATCCACCAGTTCGGTGATTAAACACCCAGACACCGTCAAGCACGCCTGGAGTAATCTGCAACAAGACGGCCTGGCACGTTCCGAGCTCGCATAGCAATGCGGCCCCCACCCCAGTCCCAGCCAAATGGCGAAATCCATGCCACGCGTACATAATTACGCATTGAAAATACCATGGGCATAGGTGGGGGCACGACTACGGCACGCCCCAAAACGCGGCTCAACCGCACTAAGGGATTCCCGCTTTGTTATTTTTTCTCTCTTTCAGGACTTTACTCTCTGGAAACCCCGTCCGATAGTACGATTGTCGGACACATGATACAACAACCAAGGAGGCAGAAAGCTACGTCGCACCATGGAACTCCCAGGTGGTCTCTAATAACGAGTGAAATACCTGCTTTAAATACCATTCCTCAGCTTGCCCTTGGAGGGGACATGTCAAATAGTCCTACTTTTTGCTTATCGCACTACTTGTATCATTCTGCTTCGACGCACCTTTTTGAATAAACAATGCATAGCACTAGACTATTACCGCATTCTCTATTCTTTTTTATATATATGTTCATTCATGACATTCAGCACCCTTACACTCTGGTATGGCCAATACGCCGGGGGCTTAAGCGTACTCCATAATACGGCGTGAGAAGTCCGAACACTTTCGACAGTGTGGCACCCCGAACTTATAGCGTTATATGCATCAGCTTCGAATCATGTCTTGGGTCAATAGTGTGACACCCCGGATGGGACTCTCCTTGGCGTGGAAGGCAAGCTTGGCAATACGGATATGTAGATCTCCTTCCTTGTAACCGACTCTGTGTAACCCTAGCCCCCTCCGGTGTCTATATAAACCGGAGGGTTTAGTCCGTAGGACCAACAACAACAATCATACCATAGGCTAGCTTCTAGGGTTTAGCCTCTTCGATCTCGTTGTAGATCAACTCTTGTACTACTCATATTATCAAGAACAATCAAGCAGGACGTAGGGTATTACCTCCATCAAGAGGGCCCGAACCTGGGTAAACATCGTGTCCCCCGCCTCCTGTTACCATCCGCCTAGACGCACAGTTCGGGACCCCCTACCCGAGATCCGCCGGTTTTGACACCGACAGAGAGACTCTCTATCATGAAGATCATGGTGCTACTTTGAAGCACAAGTGTGGTAAAAGGATAGTAACATTGTTCCTTCTCTCTTTTTCTCTCATTTTTTTGTTTGGGCCTTCTCCTTTTTTTATGGCCTCTTTTTTTTCATCCGGAGTCTCATCCTGACTTGTGGGGGAATCATAGTCTCCATCATCCTTTCCTCACTTGGGACAATGCTCTAAAAATGATGATCATCACACTTCTTTTTTCTTACAACTCAACAATTACAACTCAATACTTAAAACAAAATATGACTCTATATGAATGCCTCTGGCAGTGTACCAGGATATGCAATGAATCAAGAGTGACATGTATGAAAGAATTATGAATGGTGGCTTTGCCACAAATACAATGTCAACTACATGATCATGCTAGCAATATGACAATGATGGAGCATGTCATAATGAACGGAACGGTGGAAAGTTGCATGGCAATATATCTCGGAATGGCTATGGAAATGCCATGATAGGTAGGTATGGTGGCTGTTTTGAGGAAGGTATTTGGTGGGTGTATGATACCGGCGAAAAGTGCGCGGTATTAGAGAGGCTAGCAATGGTGGAAGGAAGGAAAGTGCGTATAATCCATGGACTCAACATTAGTCATAAAGAACTCATATACTTATTGCAAAAATCTAGAAGTTATCAAAGCAAAGTATTACGCGCATGCTCCTAGGGGGATAGATTGGTAGGAAAAGACCATCGCTCGTCCCCGACCGCCACTCATAAGGAAGACAATCAATAAATAAATCATGCTCCGACTTCATCACATCACGGTTCACCATACGTGCATGCTACGGGAATCACAAACTTTAACACAAGCATTTCTCAAATTCACAACTACTCAACTAGCATGACTCTAATATCACCATCCTCATATCTCAAAACAATTATCAAGCATCAATTTTTTCTTAGTATTCAACACACTCAAAAGAAAGTTTTACAAATCTTGAATACCAAGCATATTTATTATTAAGCAAATTACCATGCTATTAAGACTCTCAAAATAATCTAAGTGAAGCATGAGAGATCAATAGTTTCTATAAAACAAATCCACCACCGTGCTCTAAAATATATAAGTGAAGCACTAGAGCAAAATTATATAACTCAGAAGATATAAGTGAAGCACTAGAGTAAAACTATAGAGCTCAAAAGATATAAGTGAAGCACATAGAGTATTCTATCAAATTCCAAATTATGTATGGCTCTCTCAAAAGGTGTGTACAGCAAGGATGATTGTGGTAGACTAAAAAGCAAAGACTCAAATTATAAAAGACGCTCCAAGCAAAACACATATCATGTGGTGAATAAAAATATAGCTCCAAGTAAAGTTACCGATAGAAGTAGACGAAATAGGGGATGCCTTCCGGGGTATCCCCAAGCTTTGGCTTTTAGGTGTCCTTAGATTATCTTGGGGGTGCCATGGGAATCCCCAAGCTTAGGCTCTTGCCACTCCTTGTTCCATAATCCATCAAATCTTTACCCAAAACTTGAAAACTTCACAACACAAAACTTAAAGTAGAAAACTCGTGAGCTCTGTTAGCGAAAGAAAACAAAAGACCACTTCAAGGTACTGTAATGAACTCATTCTTTATTTACATGGGTGTTAAACCTACTGTATTCCAACTTCTCTATGGATTATAAACTATTTTACTAGCCATAGATTCATCAAAATAAGCAAACAACACACAAAAAACAGAATCTGTCAAAAACAGAACAGTCTGTAGTAATCTGTAGCTAGCGCAAGATATGGAACCCCCAAAATTCTAAAATAAATTTCTGGACGTGAGTAATTTATCTATTAATCATCTGCGAAAATAATTAACTAAATATCGCTCTCCAAATAAAAATTACAGCAGTTCTCGTGAGCGCTAAAGTTTCTGTTTTTTACAGCAAGTTCAACAAGACTTTCCCCAAGTCTTCCCAACGGTTCTACTTGGCACAAACACTAATTAAACACAAAAAAACACAACCAAAACAGAGGCTAAATAATTTATTTATTAATAAACAGGAGCAAAAAGCAAGGAATAAAAATAAAATTGGGTTGCCTCCCAACAAGCGCTATTGTTTAACGCCCCTAGCTAGGCATAACAAGCAAGAATAGATCTAGGTATTGCCATCTTTGGTAGGAAATTATTCAATGAGGCATCTATCTCCCTTAAGAATTTCTTTCTTTCTAGTGATTATCAAACTCTTAGGCACAAGATCGAAATTCATTTGTAGCAATTGGTTCCTTAATGATAGCAAAAGATTGGGATGAATACTTATAGATTTAAGATCCGCAGTTTCCTTACTAGATGATTCACCCTTATTTTTAGGAACATACATAAGATTGGCAATTTTAGTAGGAGGACTTGGAGTATTCTTTACGGAAGAAAAAACGGTTCCCAAGTTCGTAATGATACCCTCAAGTTTATCGATTCTAGTGGAATCTAGATTTATTTTCTCATTAACTATGGGTTCCTTTTCCTTAATATTTTTCAAAGTCATTCCTACCTTAGATCCATATTGGGTAATTTGATTGTGGATCTTTTTATCTAGATTTTCAATTAATTCAATGGTAGCAACTTTATTTTCAATAATTTCAAGTCTTTGCATAACATGCTCCAAAGTTAACATAGTTCCATTAACCAAAAGAGGTGGTGAGCCAAATAAATCTAACATAGCATTATAAGATTCAAAAGTATGGCTACCCAAGAAATTCCCTCCGGTAATGGTATCAAGGATATATCTATACCAAGGACTAGCACCTACATAAAAATTGCGGAGAAGAACTGAAGTAGATTGCTTCCTGGTAGATCTATTTTGAGTATTGCAAATTCTATACCAAGCATCTTTTAGATTTTCTCCCTCCCTTTGTTTAAAATTTAGAACTTCATTCTCGGGAGACAACGGAGAATATATGAGACTAGCCATGACGAAGAGCAAACAAACTAACACACAAGCAAACAAAAAGCAAGCGGGCAAAACAGGCAAATAGAGAAAGAGAGGGAGGATAGAGAGAGAGGGCGAATAAAACGGCAAGGGTGAATTGGGGGGGGGGGACGAGAGGAAAATGGCAAATAATGTAATGCGGGAGATAGGGATTGTGATGGGTACTTGGTATGTTGACTTTTGCACAGACTCCCCGGTAACGGCGCTAGAAATTCTTCTTGCTACCTCTTGACTACTGCGTTGGATTTCCCGAAGAGGAGAGGATGATGCAGCAAAGTAGCGTAAGTATTTCCCTCAGTTTTTTAGAACCAAGGTATCAATCCAGTAGGAGGCTACGTGCGAGTCCCTCGTACCCACACAAAAACAATAGCTCAACGCAACCAACGCGCTTAGGGGTTGTCAATCCCTTCACGGTCACTTACGAAAGTGAGATCTGATAGAGATGATCAATAATATTTTTGGTATAGAGATGCAAAGGAAAAAGTAAAAGCAAAGTAAAAGCAAAGCAATAATAAAGTGATGGAGATTAATATGATGAGAAAGAGACCCGGGGGCCATAGGTTTCACTAGTGGCTTCTCTCAAGAGCATAAGTATTCTACGGTGGGTGAACAAATTACTGTTGAGCAATTGAAAGAATTGAGCATAGTTATGAGAATACCTAGGTATGATCATGTATATAGGCATCACGTCCGAGACAAGTATACCGACTCCTGCCTGCATCTACTACTATTACTCCACTCATCGACCGCTATCCAGCATGCATCTAGAGTATTAAGTTAAAAACAGAGTAACGCCTTAAGCAAGATGACATGATGTGGAGGGATAGTTTCATGCAATATGATAAAAACCCCATCTTGTTATCCTCGATGGCAACGATACAATACGTGCCTTGCTGCCCCTTCTGTCACTGGGAAAGGACACCGTAAGATCGAACCCAAAGCTAAGCACTTCTCCCATGGCAAGAACAACCAATCTAGTAGGCCAAACCAAACTGATAATTCGAAGAGACTTGCAAAGATAACCAATCATACATAAAAGATTTCAGAGAAGATTCAAATATTATTCATAGATAGACTTGATCATAAACCCACAATTCATCGATCTCAACAAACACACCGCAAAAAGAAGATTACATCGAATAGATCTCCACGAGAGAGGGGAGAACATTGTATTGAGATCCAAAAAGAGAGAAGAAGCCATCTAACTACTAACTATGGACCCGTAGGTCTGAAGTAAACTACTCACACTTCATCGGAGGGGCTTGGATGATGATGTAGAAGCCCTCCGTGATCGATGCCTCCTCCGGCGGAGCTCCGGAACAGGCCCCAAGATGGGATCTCATGGATACAGAAAGTTGCGGCGGTGGAATTAGGTTTTTGGCTCCGTATCTGATCGTTTGGGGGTACGTGGATATATATAGGAGGAAGAAGTACGTTGGTGGAGCAACAGGGGGGCCACAAGGGTGGGGGGCACGCCTGGTAGGGTAGGGCGCGCCCCCCTACCTCGTGGCCTCCTGTTATGTGCCTTGACATAGGGTCCAAATCTCATGAGTTGTATTCGGTGAGAAAATCACGTTCCCAAAGGTTTCATTCCGTTTGGACTCCATTTGATATTCCTTTTCTTCAAAACCCTAAAATAGGCAAAAAACAGCAATTCTGGGTTGGGCCTCCGGTTAATAGGTTAGTCCCAAAAATAATATAAAAGTGGATAATAAAGCCCAATAATGTCCAAAACAGTAGATAATATAGCATGGAGCAATCACAAATTATAGATACGTTGAAGACGTATCACACATGAGGCTTCCACGAGGGTGGAGGGCGCGCCCTCCTGCCTCGTGGGCACCTCGTGCGCTCTCCGGACTCCGTTTTCTTGCACGATACTTCTTTTAGTCGGTAAAAATTCATTATATAACCTCCCAGAGGTTTTGACCACCGTATCATGCAAATATCTCTCGTCTTTGTTTCTAGCTGTTTTTCTGACAGATCTAGGTCGTCATGTCGTCTTCAAGTGCCCCCAAGGACAAGTTCTTCGAGAAGTTCACCAACCCCTACCTCGCAGAGGTGCTGTAACACCCTCAAACCATTAAGATACGTGAGGGGTTGTTGCACATCCGTGATGTTGAGGGACCAAGGAAGACCGGAAGCACGGAGGCAAGGCTCGAGGCATTGGAGCAACAAGTTTTCAAGTGTCAGGAGATGGTGGAGCATGGACTCGACTCCAATCACATTATGATCACGGGATTCACCAACAACCACAAGCTGGATGTCAAGGACATTGGGGAGGCCATCTTCAAGCTTCATGGGAAAATCGAGCACCTCCAAGCCCAGATCTATGACCTGCAAAATCAAAACTGTGAGTATGAATATAGATTCAAGAGGATGAGTTTGGCTGCAGATTTGAGGACTCAGGAGACTTGATCATCCTTCTATGATGGTGAGCCTATGCCTTGGAAGAGGTACGACAAGCCTACATCATCAACAACTCCAACTCCTTCACCGGCAAAAGAGATATAATCACATGGGTATGGGCACTCCCCTTGGCAACTGCCAAGCTTGGGGGAGTACCCCGGTATCGTATCACCATCACTTTTATCTTTACCGTTTTTCTTAGTTTGATTCTTTTTGATAATATCTTGATCTAGTATAATAAAGATTAGTCTAGGGGTCAAGGGCTTGATGATTTTGCTATAATCTTGAGGGAATAAAATAAAAGAGAAGAAATAAAAAGAAATAAAGAGATCATATGGATCTTATGGAGAGTAATGAGCTCACATATAAAGAGTATGATGAATAAAAGTTGTTGAGAGTTGACAAACATAGTTTTGGTCATCGTTGCAATGAATAGGAAGTGATAAAGAAAGAGAGGTTCACATATAAATATACTATCTTGGACATCTTTTATGATTGTGAGCACTCATTAAAGTATGACATGCTAAGAGTTGGCGTTGGACAAGGAAGACAACGTAATGGATTATGTTTTCTTACATCTGAGATAAATTATATTGTCATGGATCGTCCAACATGTTGAGCTTGCCTTTCCCTCTCATGCTAGCCAATTTCTTTGCACCAAGTATAGATACTACTTGTGCTTCCAAATATCCCTAAACCCAGTTTTCCCATGAGAGTCCACCATATCTACCTATGGATTGAGTAAGATCCTTCAAGTAAGTTGTCATCGGTGCAAGCAATAAAAATTTCTCTCTAAATATGTATGACTTACTAGTGTGGGAGAAAATAAGCTTTATACGATCTTGTGATATGGAAGAAATAAAAGCGACGGACTGCATAATAAAGGTCCATATCACAAGTGGCAATATAAAGTGACGTTCTTTTGCATTAAGATTTTGTGCATCCAACTATAAAAGCGCATGACAACCTCTGCTTCCCTCTGTGAAGGGCCTATCTTTTACTTTTATCTTCTACCTTACATAAGAGTCATGGTGATCTTCACATTTCCTTTTTACATTTTATCATTTGGCAAGCACAATGTGTTGGAAAGATCCTGATATATATAGCTAATTGGATGTGAGTCTTCATGAACTATTATTGTTGACATTACCCTTGAGGTAAAACATTGGGAGGCAAAACTATAAGCCCGTATCTTTCTCTGTGTCCGATTAAAACTTCATACCCATAAATATTGCGTGAGTGTCAGCAATTGTGAAAGACTAAAAGATGGTTGAGTATGTGGACTTGTTGAAAAGCTCTTATATTGACTCTTTCCTATGTTATGATAAATTGCAATTGCCTCAGTGACTGAGATTAGAGTTTGTTGGTTCTCAATGAAGTTTATGATTCATACTTGAAATTGTGATTGAATTGTTACTTTAGCATAAGAGATCATATGACAATATATATATATATATGTCGTTGTTCTAAGAATGATCATGATGCCCTCATGTCCGTATTTTATTTTTATCGACACCTCTATCTCTAAACATGTGGACATATTTTTCGATTTCGGCTTTCGCTTGAGGACAAGCGAGGTCTAAGCTTGGGGGAGTTGATACGTCCATTATGCATCATGCTTTTATATCGATATCTATTGCATTATGGGTTGTTATTACACATTATGTCACAATACTTATGCCTATTCTCTCTTATTTTACAAGGTTTACATAAAGAGGGAGAATGCCAGCAGCTAGAATTCTGGGCCGGAAAAGGAGCAAATATTAGAGACCTATTCTGCACAGCTCCAAAAGTCCTGAAACTTCACGGAAGTTATTTCCAAAATATATAAAAAAATACTGAGCGCAAGAAGTACCAGAGGGGGGCCACCCACCAGCCATGAGGGTGGGGGCGCGTCCTACCCCCCTGGGCGCGCCCCCTGCCTCGTGGGCCCCTGGTGGCCCTCCGATGCCCATCTTATGCTATATGGAGTCTTTCGTCGAGGAAAAAATCATAAGCAAGTTTTCGGGACGAGACTCCGCCGCCACGAGGTGGAACCTTGGCGGAACCAATCTAGGGCTTCGGCGGAGCTGTTCTGCCGGGGAAACTTCCCTCCGGGAGGGGGAAATCATCACCATCATCATCACCAACGATACTCTCATTGGGAGGGGGTCAATCTCCATCAACATCTTCACCAGCACCATCTCATCTCAAACCCTAGTTCATCTCTTCTATCCTATCTTTGTATCCAAACCTTAGATTGGTACCTGTGGGTTGCTAGTAGTGTTGATTACTCCTTGTAGTTGATGCTAGTTGGTTTACTTGGTGGAAGATCATATGTTCAGATCCATTATGCATATTAATACCCCTCTGATTATGAACATGAATATGCTTTGTGAGTAGTTACGTTTGTTCCCGAGGACATGGGAGAAGTCTTGCTATTAGTAGTCATGTGAATTTGGTATTCGTTCGATATTTTGATGAGATGTATGTTGTCATCCCTCTAGTGGTGTCATGTGAATGTCGACTACATGACACTTCACCATTGTTTGGGCCTAGGGGGAGGCATTGGGAAGTAATAAGTAGATGATGGGTTGCTAGAGTGACAGAAGCTTGAACCCTAGTTTATGTGTTGCTTCGTAAGGGGCTGATTTGGATCCATATGTTTCATGCTATGGTTAGGTTTACATTAATACTTCTATTGTAGTTGCGGATGCTTGCAATGGGGGTTAATCATAAGTGGGATGCTTTTCCAAGTAAGGGCAGTACCCAAGCACCGGTCCACCCACATATCAAATTATCAAAGTACCGAACGCGAATCATGTGATCGTGATGAAAACTAGCTTGACGATAATTCCCATGTGTCCTCGGGAGCGCTTTCCTTCATATACGAGTTTGTCCAGGCTTGTCCTTTGCTACAAAAAGGATTGGGCCATCTTGCTGCACCTTATTTACTTTTATTACTTGCTACTCGTTACCAATTACCTTATCACAAAACTATTTGTTACCGATAATTTCAGTGCTTGCAGAGAATACCTTGCTGAAAACCGCTTATCATTTCCTTCTGCTCCTCGTTGGGTTCGACACTCTTACTTATCGAAAGGACTACGATAGATCCCCTATACTTGTGGGTCATCACTTATCTGTGGTGACAATGGGATATCACGTGATCCACTTGATGTATGTTTTGGTGATCAACTTGCGAGTTCTGTGACCTCGTGAACTTATGCATAGGGGTTGGCACACGTTTTCGTCTTGACTCTCCGGTAGAAACTTTGGGGCACTCTTTGAAGTTCTTTGTGTTGTTTGAATAGATGAATCTGAGATTGTGTGATGCATATCGTATAATCATACCCACGGATACTTGAGGTGACATTGGAGTATCTAGGTGACATTAGGGTTTTGGTTGATTTGTGTCTTAAGGTGTTATTCTAGCATGAACTCTATGATAGATCGAATGGAAAGAATAGCTTCATGTTATTTTACTACGAACTCTTGAATAGATTGATCATAAATGATAACTTTGAGGTGGTTTCATACCCTACAATAATCTCTTCGTTTGTTCTCCGCTATTAGTGACTTTGGAGTGACTCTTTGTTGCATGTTGAGGGATAGTTATATGATCCAATTATGTTATTATTGTTGAGAGAACTTGCACTAGTGAAAGTATGAACCCTAGGCCTTGTTTCCTAGCATTGTAATACCGTTTTCGCTCACTTTTATCATTAGTTACCTTGTTGTTTTTATATTTTCAGATTACAAAAACCCATATCTACCATCCATATTGCACTTGTATCACCATCTCTTCACTGAACTAGTGCACCTATACAATTTACCATTGTATTGGGTGTGTTGGGGACACAAGAGACTCTTTGTTATTTGGTTGCAGGGTTGTTTGAGAGAGACCATCTTCATCCTACGCCTCCCACGGATTGATAAACCTTAGTTCATCCACTTGAGGGAAATTTGCTACTGTCCTACAAACCTCTGCACTTGGAGGCCCAACAACGTCTACAAGAAGAAGGTTGTGTAGTAGACATCACTCCAGAAAGCAACCTATGTGCTATTTCATTAATTGGGCCCAGAAATAGCCCATTGCTCTTGTACATCACCCCCACGCTTTGTTCCCTACTTGTACGGAGACAAAAAGAACAATTCATTCTTCTCCGCTTGCTTGTATTCCCTCGGTGGCGACCTTATGGTGTCCGATTTCTCATGTTCCTTTCATGCTAGGAAGCTCATGGGTATTAAGCAACTGATACAGGCAGTTTGTTGGGGTTTGATCTATTCCGATGAGAGATGGGCTTGGCTGACTGAAGGCGTGGATATGGCATTGATACGCCTCCAATGTATCTATACTTTTTATTGTTTCGTGCTGTTATATTATCATCCTTGGATGTTTTACAATCATTTTATAGCAACTTTATATCATTTTTGGGACTAACCTATTGACACAGTGCCCAGTGCCAGTTGTTGTTATTTGCTTGTTTTTTACTTCGCAGAAAATCAATATCAAACGGAATCCAAACGCAGCAAAACTTTTTGGAGAATTTTTCTGAGCTAGAAGACACTGGATGGGTCAAAGAAGTACTAGAGGGGTGCCCCGAGGGGAGCACAACCCACCTGGGTGCGCCTGGGGGCCCAGGCATGCCCTGGTGGGTTGTGCCCACCTCGATGGCCTCCCGCACAGCCTCTTTGCTCTATAAATACCCCAATATTCCATAAACCCTAGGGGAGATGACGAAAAACAATTCCAGCCGCCGCAAGTTCCAGAAACCACAGATCCAATGTAGACACCATCACGGAGGGGTTCATCATCCTCATTGGTGCCTCTTCGATGATGCGTGAGTACTTCATTGTAGACCTACGGGTCCGTAGTTAGTAGCTAGATGGCTTCCTCTCTCCCTTTTGATTCTCAATACAATGGTCTCTTGGAGATCTATTTGATGTAACTCTTTTTGCGTTGTGTTTGTTGGGATCCGATGAACTTTGAGTTTATGATCGGATCTGTGTTTTTATTCATGAAAGTTATTTGAGTCTTTTGATCTCTTATATGCATGATTACTTATAGCCTCGTATTTCTTCTTCGAATCTTTGGTTTAGTTAGGCCGACTAGATCAATTTTTCTTGCCATGGGAAGAGGTGCTTTGTGATGGGTTCGATCTTACGGTTGCTCAATCCTAGTGACAGAAAGGGAAATGACACGTATATATCGTTGCTATTAAGGATAACAAGATGGGGTCTATTCCTACATGAATATATATTGTCTACATCATGTCATCATTCTTATTGCATTACTCCATTTCTCCATGAACTTAATACACTAGATGCATGTTGGATAGCGGTCGATGTGTGGAGTAATAGTAGTAGATGCAGGCAGGAGTCGGTCTACTAATCTTGGACGTGATGCCTATATAATGATCATTGCCCGGATATCGTCATGATTATTTCAAGTTCTATCAATTGCCCAACAGTAATTTGTTTACCCACCATATGCTATTTTTCTCGAGAGAAGCCACCAGTGAAGTCTACGGCCCCCGGGTCTCTTCTTTATCATATTTGTCCTCGAGATCTATTTTTATTTGCTTTTATTTTCAGATCTATTAATCCAAAAACCCAAAAATACCTTGCTGCAATTTATTTTTATTTATTTTATCATGTGTTCCCACGAGATCTATTTATCCAATCTACTACAATTTTATCTATCTTTTTATCCGGGCGGATTGACAACCCCTCTTTTACGTCGGGTTGCAAGTATTTGTTCTTTGCGTGCAGGTATCGTTTACGTAGTGTTGTGTGGTTCTCCTGCTGGTTCGATAACCTTGGTCTCATCACTGAGGGAAATACCTACCGTAGCTATGCTGCATCATCCCTTCCTCTTTGGGGAAACACCGACGTAGTTCAAGCCGCATCAAAAGGAATTTCTAGCGCTGTTGCCGGGGAGACATCATCAACATCTACCAGGTTCCTAATCACAAATCTCATCTCCTTGCAATTTACATTATTTTCCATTTGCCTCTCATTTTCATCTCCCCCATTTCACAAAAATTCCCGTTTTATTCGCCCTTTTTTTTGTTCATCGTTTTCTTGTCAGATCTATCTTTGTGCTTGTGATCTTGTTGCTATGGCCAGCATGACTACCCCTCCTTTGTCACCGGATTTTGAAGTTTTATACTTCAAACAGAGACAAGGAGAAAATTTGAAAGATGCTTGGTATAGACTGATGGAATCCTATCGCATTTCCAATCCAAAAGGGGATGCAAAAGTTTTGCTTCGAAATTTTTATATAGGTTTAGCCTTGCATCATAGACAACTTTTGGATTTTGCCGCTAAAGGAAATTTTATTGAGCTTGATGCTAATACCGCTTATGAGATCCTAGAAGGGATTTTGGGAATTCCGCCTACCAAAAAGGGGATTTCTTTTACTCAAGAAGGAGCCTAAATTTTGGATAAGTTGAGTGATTTGCATAAACATTTGGTTGAGTTACAGAAATACAATGAACCTCTGAAACATATCAGTGGGAACCTCAATCGAATGAATACCTTGATTACTCTTTGCAATAAGCGTTTGGATATTTTGGATCTCAAGATGGTCTCTTTTCCTGAAAACCTTGGGAAGTGTAAAGAGCCTCCCGGGTTTGAAAAGGCCCTTACAAAAGTTGCAAAAACCAAAGATGGCAACACTTAGATCTTTGCATTATGCCTAGCTAATGGCGTAAAACGATAACGCTTGTTGGGAGGCAACCCAATGAATAAAATTTATTTTTGTCTTTTTCTTTCTGTTCTTGAGTGTTTGCACAATTATGCCACTGTTATGATTGCATTTTTTATGTTTAATTAGTGTTTGTGCCAAGCAAAGCCTTTGGAATCATGTTGGGTGATAGTTGCTTTGATCTTGTTGGAAAAATAGAAACTTTTATGTCTAGTAAAACAATTTTCAAAAATCACAGAATTGACAAAAGCTTATAATTTTTTACACAAGATTGATATACAAATTGCCCACGTTTTCCTAATTTTTCGGAATTTTAGGAGTTGCATAAGTATTCGAAGTTTTCAGATTGCTACACACTATTCTATTTTTGACATATTATGTTTTCTTTGTGTTGTGTGCTTATTTTGATGAATCTATGGACTCTATCGGGGGGTTCGAGCCATAGCAAAGTTGGAATACAATAGATATAATGCAAAAATAAAATATGAATGGGTTTGCAACATTACTTAGAGTAGTGATTTGCTTTGTTATACTAACGGATCTCATGAAGGTTTTGTTGAGTTTTGTGTGATTGAAGTTTTCAAGTTTTGGGTGAGATCACGATGGATGAAGGACTAAAGAGTAAGAAGAGCCTAAGCTTGGGGATGACCCATGTCATCCCAAGCTATTATCTAAAAAAGAAGCAAGAAACTAAGCTTGGGGATGCCCTAGTGGCATCCTCTCTTTCTTCTAACGACCATCGGTATTTTACTTGGAGCTATAATTTTTATTCGTCACATATCATGAGTTTTGCTTGGAGTGTCTTGTATGATATGAGTCTTTGATTGTTTTGCTTTTTATTTTTAGACAAGTATCCTTGTTGGACACACCTATTTGAGAGAGCCAAAATTATGCTATAACTTGTTAGAATTGCTCTCTATGCTTCACTTAAATCTTTATGAGCTATGGAATTGCTCTAGTGCTTCACTTATATCTTTTTGAGCATGGTGTGCTTTAGTATTTTTAAATAAATGCTCTCAGGTTTCACTTAGATTTATTTGAGAGTTGGTTAAATTTTTAAGAAGTTCTCTCTTGCTTCACTTAAATTATTTTGAGAGAAGAAAAAAAAATTATGCTCATGTTCTTCACTTAGATTTGTTTGGGCTATCAAAAGCAACATATGAAACTAGTCCCAAAGTGATACATATTCAAGAGGGATATAATAAAAAATTTCATGAAGATCATTGGACAAAATAAACTTGATTCTTTGTAATAGTTTTGTGATATGATGATATAATATGTGAGTCATGTTGATGACTAATTATGCTTTAGTAAGAAATTGGTGTTAAGGTTTGTGATTCCCTATGCAAGCACGGAAGTCAATAGTTATGCAATGAAGTTTCATCTTACTTATGGTGCATTATTCGGTGTTAGTTATGCTTAATGCTCGCTTATGAGATTTTTTGTTTCTTGGTTGGATGCTTCTCAATCTTTTGCTAGCCTTCATTTGCACTAAGTATGATCACTACTTGTGCATCCAAAATCCTTAAACCAGTTTTGCCATATGAGTACACTATACCTACCTATATGTGGAATTCTTCTATCGTTCTAAGCAAATTTGTATGTGCCATCTCTAATTTTCAAAATAAATTTCTTTTTTGTGTGCTCGTACCGCTCATGAAATGGTAGGGGGTGGCTGATATTTTTACATACTAGATGTGTTATTCTCAAGATGAGTGTTTATTCACTTGTCATTACACATGAGTACGGAAAAGGTATTATGGATGCCCAGTCCGAAATAAAAAAATGAATTTACTTTATGTTGACAAATAATAAATTCCTTGAAAAGTGTTGGTATGGACGATACCCATGGATTTGGTTAGCCGTGGAATATGAAAGTATGATGGAAAAACAAATAAACTTTATTTTCTGTTTGGGAACCGCCTATGATATATCTAGCATGGAAAGTATTGGGAATTACTCGATCATTTTCGTTGATAGGAAAAGCATGCCACCCAAAATGTTTTATCTTTATCTTTTTCGCTTTGAGCTTTGCCACCTCTACAAATCCCTACTTCCCTCTACGAAGAGCCTTTCTATTTACTTTATGCAATTTTTATTTGAGTCTCCATCTTCTCTTATAAAGCACCAACTAAGGGGCACTATGATCGTACTTGAGCATTGGGTGTAGCTAATATGCGAGTGTGTTTCATGAATGGATCAATGATTAAGCATAATGGGCTAGGGATAACTTGCTTTAGTGTTGATATTTTGAAAGACATGACTGCTTGTTGATATGCTTGAGTATTGAAATTTTCATGTCAAAACTAGAGTACTGCTTTGAATCATATAGAAGTCCAAATTTCCATGCTACAAAGAAAAGGATATGTGATGAACATGTTAGGCAACATTCCATATCAAAAAAATATTTTTATCATTTACCTACTCGAGTACGAGTAGGAATTAAGCTTGGGGATGCGGATACGTCTCCAATATATCTATAATTTTTTATTGTTCTATGCTGTTATATTATCATTCTTGGATGTTTTAGAATCATTTTATAGCAACTTTATATCATCTTTTGGGACTAACCTATTGACATAGTGCCCAGTGCCAGTTGCTATTTTTTGCTTGTTTTTACTTCGCAGAAACTTTTTGGAGAATTTTTCTGGGCTAGAAGACACATGATGGGCCAAAGAAGTACCAGAGGGATGCCCCGAGGGGGGCACAACCCACCTGGGCGCGCCTGGGCAGAATTTTTCTGGGCTAGAAGACACATGATGGGCCAAAGAAGTACCAGAGGGATGCCCCGAGGGGGGCACAACCCACCTGGGCGCGCCTGGGCCCCAGGCGCGCCCAGGTGGGTTGTTCCAACCTCGGTGGCCTCCCGCACCACCTCTTTGCTCTATAAATACCCCAACATTCCAAAAACTCTAGGGGAGACGACGAAAAACAATTCCAGCCGCCGCAAGTTCCGAAAACCATAGATCCAATCTAGACACCATCACAGAGGGGTTCATCATCCTCATTGGTACCTCTCTGATGATGCGTGAGTAGTTCATTGTAGAACTACGGGTCCGTGGTTAGTACCTAGATGGCTTCCTCTCTCTCTCTTTTGATTCTCAATACAATGGTCTCTTAGAGATCTATTTGATGTAACTCTTTTTGTGTGTGTTTGTTGGGATTGGATGAACTTTGAGTTTATAATCAGATCTATATTTTTTATCCATGAAATTTATTTGAGTCTTTTGATCTCTTATATGCATGATTACGTATAGCCTCGTATTTCTTCTTTGAATTTTTGGTTTAATTAGGCCAACTAGATCAATTTTTCTTGCCATGGGAAGAGGTGCTTTGTGATGGGTTCGATCTTACTGTGCCCAATCCCTGTGACAGAAAGGAAAATGACACGTATGTATCGTCGCTATTAAAGATAATAAGATGGGGTCTATTCCTATATGAATAGATCTTGTCTACATCATGTCATCGTTCTTATTGCATTACTCCATTTCTCCATGAACTTAATACACTAGATGCATGTTGGATAGCGGTCGATGTGTGGAGTAATAGTAGTAGATGCAGGCAGGAGTTGGTCTACTAATATTGGACGTGATGCCTATATAATGTTCATTGCCTGAAAATCGTCATGATTATTTGAAGTTCTATCAATTGCCCAACAGTAATTTGTTTATCCACCTTATACTATTTTTCTCGAGAGAAGCCACTAGTGAAATCTACGCCCCCGGGTCTCTTCTTAATCATATTTGCCTTCGAGATCTATTTTTATTTGCTTTTATTTTACAATAGACCCAAAGTGGTCGCACCCTTCCCCAGACCCTGCGCAAGCGGGAGCTACATGCACTGGGGCTGCCCTTTTTATTTTCAGATCTATTAATCCAAAAATCCAAAAATATCTTGCTGCAATTTACTGTTATTTATTTTATCTCGCGTTCCCACGAGATCTATTTATCCAATCTACTACAATTTTATCTATCTTTTTTATCCGGGAGGGATTGCCTTTTATGCCGGGTTGCAAGTATTTGTTCTTTGTGTGCATGTACCGTTTACGTAGTGTTGCGTGGTTCTCCTACTGATTCGATAACCTTGATCTCATCACTGAAGGAAATACCTACCGTAGCTGTGCTACATCATCCCTTCCGGTTTGGGGAAATACCGATGTAGTTCAAGCCGCATCAGGGGTCTGGACTAAAGAATATGTTCCTTTCCCTCGGTGGTAGCTTCCTGTACATTTTCACTTGCTTTTATCAACTGTCTAATTTCGTGAGCTGTTAACTTTTCTGTCTGGTTGTGAGTATTCTGATGCTCGTTTAACTCTACTTTCTTATATATGGATATTCATTATTTGTGTGTGTTACATGATGTGATCCCGATTAACTCCAACAGGCTTGGGCATCGAGGAACCCCATCACCTGCTCATGCAAATGCTCAAAACAACCTGGTGAGTCTGTAATGTCACCACTTGTTGATCAAAACGTAGTCTGTTTTCTGAGTGCCGATTAGGATTATACGCAATCGTCGGTTTAACACTACTTTCTAGCTAGATGAGTGAAAAGGATGAGAAGTCGCAGAGTTTTTGAGCTCTAGCTCAAATGAGCACGGGTGAACAGTAAATTCTGAAAAAATTAAATTTTTTCTGAGGCAAACATTTACAAAAGTTTTCAGTGTTTACACAAATTCATCAAAGAATCACATTCGTGGAAGTCGTGGCGAAAAAAATCGATGCTCCAAAAATATTTTCAAAAGCATTTTGAAGTGCTGATTTTTTTCCACGACTTCTGTGAATATGATTTTATGATGAAATTTTGCAAACACTTAAACATTTGTCAAAGTTCATCAAAAAGAAGTTCAGTTTTTTTACTGTTCACCCCGAGTTCAAATGAGCTCGGGAACCGAACATGACTTTCGGAGAAGTCAGCCCTTTAGACATGAAACACACATAATTTTTTCGAAGATCGTTTTGTTTCGGATGTCAATAACAGGCCTATCAATTTGCATGGACTGTTTACATGTGACAGGCCTTCACTTGCCCCAATTAAGCCTTGCTTGTTTTCCGTCAAATTTAGGAATCTTGCTACACAATTTAGGACTTCCTGTTGTATGGACACTCTATCGTCATAAATTAGATGCACGGAATTTGTGAACATATAAATAGTATGGCTGAAGATAGAACCAATTTATGATGGTTTCAAGTACTCCCTCCGATCCATATCACTTGTCATTGAAATTGGTCGGATGTTTCTATAATTCTTTCGCTAAGATGTCCTATTTTTTTTCTAAATGTATATCTAAGATGGGCGGGCGCGACAACGCGTGCCATTATGGCCTAGTCTCTATATAAAATCATACATCCTATAATATCAGCCCTCGTGAAGAAACATCTAGAGATGTTTTTTTGACTAGGTTCCCATATCTGTGAAATTTTAGTTTGAACACTTTTTAGATGCACTATGTAATTGTCTAATATATGATGGGCATTTTTTAAATACACATGAACATTTTAAATATGATGTGGCATGGGCGTTTGCCCGACTATTTGTTGCTTAAACCATGGTACATTAGCCGGTATTCCCTATCTGATGCATGATGCATCAAACTGCCGTCAAAAACACAAATGGGAGAGGGAAAGAACGAGGTAAATTGGCAGGCCCATTTTATGTAGCAAACAAGATCCGGCTTTGGGAAGGTTCCTGACTGGTTTATTTCGTAGTTTTTTATTTTTTCTATTTGTTTCCTTTTTATTTCATTTTCTAAATGTTATTTAAAATAATCATGTTTAACAAAATAAAAATCTATTGTTTCGAAAAAATGTTTAAAATTATTAAAAGAAATTGAGAACATATTTTCATTTTTCGATATTTTTTCTAAAACAGTGAATATTTTTGTAAACTTGAGAACTTTTTGAAAATTTAAGAATAATTTTAATTTTTTAGAATTTTTTGAATTTTCTAAAAACTGTGAATACTTAGTTCTTAAAACTGAATGGAAAACAAGAAAAAAAAAGGTCATGCCCGAGTCACTACAGTAACCTAGACAGAGCTACAGTTTGCGTCAATGGGCCAACCCAATCAAAGGGCTCACTCTGCGCGAAACAACACAGAATGCGTCACATAGAGGAGGTCCCACCTTAGCCAGCCTGCTTTTATGGGAGCAACTATGTGATGGACACCCATTGCGGGGGGCTCGCAACACCGCGAGTGAGTGCTCTAGCGCGCCGTGTGGTGAACCCAATTGCCCTCATGTGTCGCGCGCTCGGCGCACCCCGCGAATGCACAATTTTTGAGCACATGATTTTCGGTTTATTCTTTTTTGGATTTTCTTGGTTTTTCTCAACAATAAAATAAATCTTGTTTTCTCTCGTATAGCACACCGTGTGACAAAGCACAATTGCGCTTGAAGCATAACTTCTTGAAAAAGTGAGTGCTCTAGCGCGAAACAACACAGAATGCGTCACATAGAGGAGGTCCCACCTTAGCCAGCTTGCTTTTTTGGTTTATTCTTTTTTGGAATTTCTTGGTTTTTCTCAACAACAAAATAAATCTTGTTTTCTCTCGTATAGCACACCGTGTGACAAAGCACAATTGCGCTTGAAACATAACTTCTTGAGAAAGTGAAAAACATGATTGTGCTTTTGCATGGATCTCAACTATGCTTTCTGAAAAAGTGAAAAGGCACACAATGTGCTCTTAGGTCTCTTCGGTTTTTGGTTTTATGTTTTTTGTACTTTTCGTTTTTTTGGTTCCTGATTTCTATTTTAAATCCAAAATATTAACATGGTATCTGGTTTCAAAGATCTCAACATGAAAACACAACGGCGAAAACTATTCATCATACGAACACACGATTCGAGAGATATAATGTTTTTTTAAATGAATCTAAAGAAAAACACAAAACTCTCAGGTTGTACGTTGTGGCAAGTGTTGCACACGCAATGAGTCACTTGTAATCAACACCAAAAAAGCTGGAAGTAACCTGGTATCTCGTTGATTTATATTGCCTTTGTATCGAAATATTTGTAGTTGGAGGGAGTGTACATGAATAAAAAATATGACATTCTATTTAGCGATGTAGGCATCCCTTACAGTGCATTTCAGCAAACGGGCGCCTACAGCCTCACCCCTTCGCTGCAACCTGGGCCGGCCCATCATTTTCTTCTTCTGTTTCTAAAAAACTAAAAAAGGTTGTGTGCTCTTAGGTCTCTTCTGTTTTTGGTTTTATGTTTTTGTATTTTTCGTTTTTTTTTTGGTTCCTGATTTCTATTTTAAATCCAAAATATTAACATGGTATCTGTTTTCGAAGATCTCAACATGAAAACACAACGGCAAAAACTATTCATCATACGAACACACGATTCGAGAGATATAATGTTTTTTCAAATGAACCTAAAGAAAAACACAAAACTCTCAGGTTGTACGTTGTGGCAAGTGTTGCACATGCAATGAGTCACTTGTAATCAACACCAAAAAAGCTGGAAGTGACCTGGTATCTCGTTGATTTATATTGCCTTTGTATCGAAATACTTGTAGTTGGAGGGAGTGTACATGAATAAAAAATATGACATTCTATTTAGCGCTGTAGGCATCCGTTACAGTATATTTCAGCAAACGGGCGCCTACAGCCTCACCCCTTCGCTACAACCTGGGCTGGCCCATCATTTTCTTCTTCTGTTTCTAAAAAACTAAAAAAGGTTGTGTGCTCTTAGGTCTCTTCGGTTTTTGGTTTTATGTTTTTGTATTTTTCGTTTTTTTGGTTCCTGATTTCTATTTTAAATTCAAAATATTAACATGGTATCTGGTTTCAAAGATCTCAACATGAAAACACAATGGCGAAAACTATTCATCATACGAACACACGATTCAAGAGATATAATGCTTTTTTAAATGAATCTAAAGAAAAACACAAAACTCTCAGGTTGTACGTTCTGGCAAGTGTTGCACACGCAATGAGTCACTTGTAAGCAACACCAAAAAAGCTGGAAGTGACCTGGTATCTCGTTGATTTATATTGCCTTTGTATCGAAATACTTGTAGTTGGAGGGAGTGTACATGAATAAAAAATATGACATTCTATTTAGCGATGTAGGCATCCCTTACAGTGCATTTCAGCAAACGGGCGCCTACAGCCTCACCCCTTCGCTGCAACCTGGGCCGGCCCATCATTTTCTTCTTCTGTTTCTAAAAAACTAAAACAGGTTGTGTGCTCTTAGGTCTCTTCGGTTTTTGGTTTTATGTTTTTGTATTTTTCGTTTTTTTGGTTCCTGATTTCTATTTTAAATCCAAAATATTAACATGGTATCTGGTTTCGAAGATCTCAACATGAAAACACAACGGCAAAAACTATTCATCATACGAACACACGATTCGAGAGATATAATGTTTTTTCAAATGAACCTAAAGAAAAACACAAAACTCTCAGGTTGTACGTTGTGGCAAGTGTTGCACATGCAATGAGTCACTTGTAATCAACACCAAAAAAGCTGGAAGTGACCTGGTATCTCGTTGATTTATATTGCCTTTGTATCGAAATACTTGTAGTTGGAGGGAGTGTACATGAATAAAAAATATGACATTCTATTTAGCGCTGTAGGCATCTGTTACAGTACATTTCAGCAAACGGGCGCCTACGGCCTCACCCCTTCGCTGCAACCTGGGCTGGCCCATCATTTTCTTCTTCTGTTTCTAAAAAACTAAAAAAGGTTGTGTGCTCTTAGGTCTCTTCGGTTTTTGGTTTTATGTTTTTGTATTTTTCGTTTTTTTGGTTCCTGATTTCTATTTTAAATCCAAAATATTAACATGGTATCTGGTTTCAAAGATCTCAACATGAAAACACAACGGCGAAAACTATTCATCATACAAACACACGATTCAAGAGATATAATGCTTTTTTAAATGAATCTAAAGAAAAACACAAAACTCTCAGGTTGTACGTTTTAGCAAGTGTTGCACACGCAATGAGTCACTTGTAAGCAACACCAAAAAAGCTGGAAGTGACCTGGTATCTCGTTGATTTATATTGCCTTTGTATCGAAATACTTGTAGTTGGAGGGAGTGTACATGAATAAAAAATATGACATTCTATTAAGCGTTGTAGGCATCCGTTACAGTACATTTCAGCAAACGGGCGCCTACAGCCTCACCCCTTCGCTGCAACCTGGGCCGGCCCATCATTTTCTTCTTCTGTTTCTAAAAGACTAAAAAAGATTGTGTGCTCTTAGGTCTCTTCGGTTTTTGGTTTTATGTTTTTGTATTTTTCCTTTTTTTGGTTCCTGATTTCTATTTTAAATCCAAAATATTAACATGGTATCTGGTTTCGAAGATCTCAACATGAAAACACATTGGTGAAAACTATTCATCATACGAACACACGATTCAAGAGATATGTTTTTTTAAATGAATCTAAAGAAAAACACAAAACTCTCAGGTTGTACGTTGTGGCAAGTGTTGCACACGCAATGAGTCACTTGTAATCAACACCAAAAAAGCTGGAAGTGACCTGGTATCTCGTTGATTTATATTGCCTTTGTCGAAATACTTGTAGTTGGAGGGAGTGTACATGAATAAAAAATATGACATTATATTTAGCGCTGTAGGCATCCGTTACAGTACATTTCAGCAAACGGGCGCCTACAGCCTCACCCCTTCGCTGCAACCTGGGCTGGCCCATCATTTTCTTCTTCTGTTTCTAAAAAACTAAAAAAGGTTGTGTGCTCTTAGGTCTCTTCGGTTTTTGGTTTTATGTTTTTGTATTTTTCATTTTTTTGGTTCCTGATTTCTATTTTAAATCCAAAATATTAACATGGTATCTGGTTTCAAAGATCTCAACATGAAAACACAGCGGCGAAAACTATTCATCATACGAACACACGATTCAAGAGATATAATGCTTTTTTAAATGAATCTAAAGAAAAACACAAAACTCTCAGGTTGTACGTTCTGGCAAGTGTTGCACACGCAATGAGTCACTTGTAAGCAACACCAAAAAAGCTGGAAGTGACCTGGTATCTCGTTGATTTATATTGCCTTTGTATCGAAATACTTGTAGTTGGAGGGAGTGTACATGAATAAAAAATATGACAGTCTATTAAGCGTTGTAGGCATCCGTTACAGTACATTTCAGCAAACGGGCGCCTACAGCCTCACCCCTTCGCTGCAACCTGGGCCGGCCCATCATTTTTTTCTTCTGTTTCTAAAAGACTAAAAAAGATTGTGTGCTCTTAGGTCTCTTTGGTTTTTGGTTTTATGTTTTTGTATTTTTCCGTTTTTTGGTTCCTGATTTCTATTTTAAATCCAAAATATTAACATGGTATCTGGTTTCGAAGATCTCAACATGAAAACACAACGGCGAAAACTATTCATCATACGAACACACGATTCAAGAGATATGTTTTTTTAAATGAATGTAAAGAAAAACACAAAACTCTCAGGTTGTACGTTGTGGCAAGTGTTGCACACGCAATGAGTCACTTATAATCAACACCAAAAAAGCTTGAAGTGACCTGGTATCTTGTTGATTTATATTGCCTTTGTCGAAATACTTGTAGTTGGAGGGAGTGTACATGAATAAAAAATATGACATTATATTTAGCGTTGTAGGCATTCGTTACAGTACATTTCAGCAAACGGGCGCCTACAGCCTCACCCCTTCGCTGCAACCTGGGCCGGCCCATCATTTTCTTCTTCTGTTTCTAGAAAACAAAAAGGTTCCACGAGTGGGAATCAAACTGGGATTCGATCAGGGGACCTCCCAGTATCCACTGAGGCGCCATAACCACTCGGCCACAACACCTTAACATGATTAGGTAGATGTTTCTCCTATTTTCTTCTCCCGCATCTTTTTTCCTTTCATTTTTTTTCCTTTCTTCTGTCTATTTTTTATTTTTGTAATTCGCGAAGTTTCCTTCAAACAGATGAACTTATTTCCTTTTCAAAACGCATGAATTTTTCTTCAATTCAATGAACTTTTATTTGAATTTGATGAACTTTTTTTTTTCGATGAACTTTTTCAAATCCGATGAACTTTCTTTCAATTTCTATGAACCTGTTTTCAAATTCAATGATTTTTTTTCAAAATCAATGTTTTTTTTCAAATTTGTTAACTATTTTTAGAATTGGTGAACTATTTTTCAAATTTGATGAATCTTTTTTCAAAATCAATGAACTTTTTTTACATTTGTGAACTATATTCAGAATTGTTGAACTATATTTTCATATTCGATGAACTTTTTTTAGAATTGATTAACTTTTTTCAAATTCGTATTCTTTTCAAAATTTGATGACCTTTTTTCGAATTCCATGAACATTTTTTAAAATTTAACTTTTATTCCAAATCTATGATTTTCATTTTGATTTTTACGTTTTTTTTGAAGTGATTTATATGGTACATAATTTATGTTAATGTTTTTTTAGGGGTATTGATGTTAATTTTGTACTAGGAGAAGTATTAAATAGTTTGGTTTTTGATTGTACACAGCTACGCGGTCCTGATGCAGGGGTTTGTTGCGCCATTTCTTTCGGCCGTGTACATTCGCGCGTGGGTTCGAATCCCACGTCCCGCAGATATTTTCGTACCACGGTCGTTTTTAGAGGAGGCTATTGGGCCAGCCCACTAGGCGACCCGCGCGAGCACCGCGAACGGTAAGGGTGTGTTTGGTAGCAACCTAGCCTAGTTGTTCTCCTCTAATACATGCTAACTTCATGCATTTGCTGTTGTTTGGCAGTGGTGTATGCGCTGAGACATTATTTGGCAGCCTGCATGCGTTTAAACATGCTAAACAATTTTGGATTTAATTTTTTTTGAATGATGAACAAAATTTAAATATATTTTGAAATTCTCAATTTTATTGAAAATTTAAATAAAACTAAAATTCCAAACTTTTTTGAAAATTTAATACATTTTGAACATATTTTGAAAATTTAAACATATTTTGAAAATTATGACTTTTTTAAAATTCAAAGAAATTTTGAAATTTTGAATAATTTTAAATTGAAATTATGAACATTTTTGAAAAAATAAAAAATGAAATTTGAAACATTTTCTGAAAATTTAAACAAATTTAGAACATTTAGAACATTTTTTGAAAATTTAAACAAAATTTGAAATTCTAAACTTTTTTGAAAAATGGTTTTTTTTGAAATTCTGAATATTTATAAATTCTTTTTTTGAAATTCTAAACTTATTCAATTTTTTTAAAAAAATGGAATATATTTTTAAAATTTAAAATTATGAACATTTTTTGAAAATTTAAAGTTATCTAGACATGGTCTGGTGAGTGGGGACGAGGGTCGGGGCGAGCATGGCTGCCTCCATGCACCCTCTCTGGGGTGCATGAGATGTGCATGGCTGAGGGCCCCTTTTTGCATCAGATGAGCATAGCCCAGGTGAGCCCATGCACCGTACCAAACAAGCAAAAGTGGATCGGATTAAGAACTTTTGCCCTCATGCACTCTACCAAATACATCCTAAGGCCTCCTTTGGTTCATAGGATAAGATTATCATAAAAATAGGAAATTTATAGGAAATGAGATGAGATGTGTCTCATATCCTATAAGTAGAATTAGAAAAGGAGATGTCATTTGGTTCACATTATAAGATTTTTTTTCCATTAAGTCTAGGCTCATGTTTATTTTCCTTTTGAAATGTGAAGGATAAGAATTAATACTATGTAGGAATAGAAATCCACTCCTATGAACCAAAGGGCTCTAAAGGAAAAATTCCTATAGGAGTCCAGGTTCGCACAAGGTTGACGCACGACCGGCCCGGCGCACCAAGGCGCGCGACAAAAAAAACTGAATTAAGCAGCGAGTACTAGGAATAGATGCCACCACCACACACTACAACCGCAAGCCATTAGCCACTACACCACACACCATTAATTGAACATAAAGATGTAGATATCTATAAGAATAGACAGCAGCGTTGATATTTGGAAAACATTTTGAAACCATTTTGAAAATTGCGAGCAGTTTTCAAATGCCGCATTTTTTTTGGAAAAAGTGAAGATGTTTTGTAATTCTGATTTGAAAATGAAACACGAACAAAATTTGCAAACCCCAAACAGAATCTGAAAATGCGAACAATTTTCAAAAAATGTTTCAGAAAAGAAAACAAATTGCGAAAAACACGAACATTTTTTGAGATTGCCAACAGTTTTTGTTTTTTTAAAATGGAAAACATGAACATTTTTTTAATTCAGCACCAAAAAAGCTAAAACACGAACTTTTTAAAAAATGCGAACAAAATCTTTATTGTACATTTTTTTGGAGATGCGAACAAAATTTTAAACATGGGAATATTTGTTGAAATTGCGAACAAAATTTTGAGATCGCAAAAGTTTTTTGAAAAATGAACATTTTTCTGAAATTGTGAACAAATTTTGAAAATGAGAATATTTTTTGAAATTGCGAATGAATTTTATAAATGAGATTTTTTTGAAATTGTGAACAGATTTTGAAAATGATCATTGTTTTTTAATTTCCTATATATTTTTTAAGCATGAATTTTTTTCTAAAATTTCAAAAAAAGCATTTTTTAAAGCATGAACATTTTTTGAAAATCACAAACATTTTTTAACACCCGAATATATTTTTTTAATTTTGAAAAAAAAGCATTCGCAGAATTTTATGACAACAAGAGCATTTTATGAAAATCACGAACATTTTTTGAATTTATGAATATTTTGTAGTGGGCCCGCCAAATGTGGGCCCGCCTATCGAGTCGCTCTCCTGTGCGAAGCGCCGGCAGTTTGATGCAGAGCGCGGCGAATAGGGATTTCCACCAAAAGAGGACCTCCCCAAAAATACGTACAAGTCCTCCAGTTTCCAGTTCCAATTCCAAGTCAAAAGTCCAAGTTCAATCCAGCCCAAGCTGATACGGCGACCTGTACGGCCCACCATCCTAGAGCAGACAGACCACGCTACATTTCTTCTCGATCCTCCCGCACACTCGAGAATGTTCCGCAACCCGCGCCGCGCCGCCCTACTCCTCGCCGCCGGCGCCGCCGCAGCGGGAGCCGGGCACCTCCTCGACCGCGGCGACTCCGCCACGGTCGTCACCGTGTCTGCCTCCGCGCCGCTCCGCCATCTCCTGTCCACCGCCGCCACGGGGCTCTTCTCCAGCAACCCCCTCTTCGCGCCGTGGCAAGGTTCGGTTTGCTGTCGCGTCATCTGCTTGCCTGGGCTAGTTTACGGTTATCACCTACGTTAGAACAGGGTGTCATTGATTCGCGATTATCGGTAACCAGTAGTACTACATCGAATGCTTTGTGGACTGTGGTGCCAACTACCAATGGTTATTACTACTCCCTCTGTTCCAAATTACTCGTCGCAGAAATGAATGTATCTAGAACTAAAATACATCTAGATACATCCATACCTGCGACAAGTAATTCGGAACGGAGGGAGTAGTTTATAAGCTAGCTATTTTTGCAACACAGAACACTTGTTGGAACAGTGACACTAGATCATCCTTGCTGATAGTTATTAGTTTCCCCAAATTGGCACTAAAGCCTGCTGTTGAGGGGACAGAGGAAGGGACGTTCATTATGCGGTGGAGACAGGGTTTGAGAGGTTTTAATTTTGATGCATAAAACCGAACGAAATGCAAAAAGCAAAACATATGATTAATTAGCTCTAAATGCAATGAATATAATCGTAACACAGTAAGCAATTGCAAGGAAAGTTCCAAAAAAATATAGTCGTTCAGATTTTATGGATGGCTAAGGTGATTAGTATCCAAGCGCAACTCATACTATTGTTTGTAGAGTGTCGATATAGACTTGCAAATGTAGAATTTCAAATGGTAAAACATATTTATGTATTTTGCTAAAAAAATACTGTTCTAGTTCTTTGCTGGGAAAAGTGTAAGAACATTTCTCGGAAAATAAATTCTGTCTTGGGGCACAACTGTTCTCAAATGATGTGACTGTGGTTTAGCTTCTTTTCTTATCTTATATATGTGTTGTCTTAGGGCAGTAAATCCCTTTTTTGTCTGCCGTCATATATCTTTTCCTTTTCTACCTTATTACGTGATGATTTCTTGAGAGTACGTAGTAAATGCTATTAATGGATGTGCAACTGTTCTGAGCGAGTAGTTTAGCTGAATTAAGGTGTTATCTGGACTCTGGATTCAACGATGTTATATATTAATAAACATAGTTGGAGACCAGTTTGGTGGAAGCCTGCATTTGGACATTAGAACACTATTTGTAAGCACATATATTTCACAGAAATGCTGTGTGTGTTACACTTTGTTTCACCCAATAATGCCTCCATATCTTGCTCTTTACCAAGAGCTTAATTTAAAAAAAACTAATTGTATTCAAATTTTTGTGTACAGGGGTTTTTACAGGGGGTTTCCCTATACTAAACTCTTTTGCATGTGCATCGGTTCCGCCCGCAAACCTGAGCAACCATGCCTCTGGTGGAAACTCTGATGATTCGAGATGTTGCCCAGGATGTCTAGGCAGAAACTCAATTGCCAATGCCGCAGCTGCAGTTGGTCCTGCTGTGGTGAATATTTCTTGTATGCAAGGTGGGAATGTAGCTGCAACGGAAATTGTTAAAACTTATGACCAGTTTCACTAGCTATATGTTGTAAACTTGTGCAATTATTTCTGTAGAAAATGGATGGTTGCGAGAGAAGAGCCTTGGATCAGGGACTATAATAGATCCAGATGGGACCATATTGACATGTGCCCATCTTGTTACAGATTTTCAAAGCACAAAACCAGGTCTAAAGGGGAAGGTTAGTAACTTGGCACTACCAGTACTTTTTGTGTTCATCTTGTGTTATCCATTACGGCTGACATTGCTAATACTGTACAATGCTTATCATGGACAAATGAAACTAGTATTATGATGCATGGACATGACTTGTTGAAGTTCTTAAAACACTGGAAAGTCAAAACTCTAACCTGGAGCACCTGTTCCTGGGTGTAAAGGAAATAATAAATCAAAATGCTTTATGGATGTAAATGTATTCTTATGTGCTTACAAACTTTAGGGGCGGGGGGGGGGGGGGGGGATTAATTATGCACCTTTAGTGCTATTAATGTTTTGTCTCGTTTTTTATGGCTTGGAAAAAATTAGCGCGCAAAACTGTTCATTTTTTATACAAATTTGACGGCTTATCAAAGACTCAAAATATGTGTGACTTTTTATAATTCCAAGTATTTCTTTAGAATTTACTGTTCATAATGGGAGCCATTTCCCCTCACTCTTAGAATATCTCTGAATTTGGAGCAGCGTTGAGCTATCAGTATAGATGTGTATATTATATGTTGGTTATGATGCTTGATAAATCTCGAATGCTAGTATTGAGGTTACTATCACTTACTATACCTCCATAGACAGTTGGTGTTGACTGTTGAGGTTGATGTGTATAGAGTATGAACAATGCTTCTCTACCTTCATCACAGTTAGTTGAGACCATCTCTTTATAATTGGTAAAGATTCACATAAATGAATTGCATATCATTGTTAGTCATAGCACCTTTTTTTCTCATTCTGTACATCGGAAGAAGAAAAATTGACATGAGAAACTTCTCTAATCTCGCAAAGTGGAAGCTTTTGAATTAACTCATATTCATTGTTTCTACCTGCATCACTTTCTTTACAGAATAGGACAGATGCGTTGTGACCAATTATAACAGAATTGAAGTTAGAATATGTCTCTTGATTATACATGGATGAATGGACTGTCCTTGGTCCTTTATCATTCTTTCAAGTTATGGAACACTAGAACAGTCAATAACAGTCGATAACCCTATAAAAATGGACAGTAGTCTATAACCTAAGTACCAAGGTTGAAGTTCTGGAATTTTCTAGGGTCAAATTTGACCCAAGCCATAGTATATACAATTCAGTGTTTTTCCTAACAAATTACCACATCGTAGCTCTGCTTAAGATAGATTTTTTACTTACACTTCTATCCTCTTCCTTATACTGTTAAAATGTTGTGCCAGCATCTTGGTTCATCCAGTTAAATAGTATAAATATTTGTTTGCTTCCTCAATCTTGCCTAAAAATGGGTCAATTATAACAGGTTAGTGTGAGTTTACAAGATGGTCGTGAATTTGAAGGCATAGTTCTCAATTTTGACCACCACTCAGATATCGCTGTTCTGAAGATCAAGTCCAAGACACCTTTACCAGCTGCAAGACTTGGATCCTCATGTAAGCTTCGACCAGGTGACTGGGTTGTTGCTTTGGGCTGCCCACTTTCTCTTCAGAATACAGTTACAGCTGGCATTGTAAGGTTAAGATTTCCCTAAAACTGACCCTTTTTTGCTTTAATTTTATCTCATCCCCTGGCCATCTTTAACACTACTGGTCCACTTTTGATCCCCAAACTTGCTCTTTATTTTGCTGACTTCAATGTTCCACTTTCACCCCATTTTCCTGTAGTTGTGTTGACCGGAAAAGTAGTGATCTGGGTCTTGGAGGAATACGAAGGGAGTATCTGCAAACAGATTGTGCCATCAATATCGTAAGACCTTTGACCTCATCTTCCTGGGCATGATTTTAGCGCACATCCTTCGTGCACTTGGATATTCTGATCTGTTTGGTAATTATTATGTCATTTTACTAGGTCTTGTTACCAGCCATCACACTCTTTTTTCTTCTTCTGTGAACATGCGGAGATATGAAAAAAAAATGATCGGAAACACTAACACTGAATGTATAAATGTATTTGAATTTGTGTTGGGACAATATAGCTTTGAAAAATCATGAATTGAGAAAGATATTCCTAACTGCACCCTATCAGAATGAGGACCATGCACCAAACAGTTTTGAGGAAAACGTTATAAATTACAGTAGCAAATCTGAAAAAAGATAGTAGCAGCTTAAGCTATTTACCTACCGTGCACCTTCCTGTTGCAACGTTCAACTTTCTATTCTGATCCATTTGTCACTCGGGTGGTGACCATAGATGTCAGTATCGATTAATTTTTACCTGCTTTCTATTACGGAATTAAATTTTGTGTACCTGCTTTCTTCTTGGACTAATATTAAAGAACAGGGCAACCTTTGTTTTTGTTCAAGTTTTTCCTTGGTTCATCCATTTTGTTTTTGCCAATGTAGCCTCATATATATGTAATGCAAACATATGTGGTTTGTTTCCTTGGTGCTTTTGGTTCGGTCTCAGTTTCTCTAGGACAAACTGTGGACGCATTTGCATGCTGCAGGGTAACTCTGGAGGTCCTCTTGTGAACCTCGATGGCGAGATCATTGGAGTTAATGTGATGAAACTTAGGGATGCTGATGGTTTGAGCTTTTCAGTACCGATTGACTATGTCGTGAAAATAGTGGAGCACTTCAAGAAAAATGGGTATGCCTTTAGTCGTATGACTCAGGTTGCATTTAACTATTGCACTGTCTTGTATTTCACCTTGCCTTCGGAAATTTCTTTATTTAACTTTAGGCTATTATCTCCACTTTTGGAGTGATGTTAGAACATGCATTGTATGAGGTAAGTGAAAGTCGTATGATGATGGTGTTTACGCTTTGTATATAAGAAATTAGTTTATAGGTAGTCAGTCTGCATTTACCTTCTGTAAGTAGATTTTTTTGGATTATATACAACGCTTTGTATATAAGAAGTTAGTTTATAGGTAGTCAGTCTGCATTTACCTTCTGTAAGTAGATTCTTTTGGATTACTTAAATGTTACCACACGCATACCACCACCAAGTATAATGTTCAAGATGAAGCGTGCACACTGATACAGCGAAGTATGAGAACATACATGGCCATGCAATTACCTCCAATCTTTTTGTCTCTGTTGCAATATGCCAATGCTAGTGATACACTTGCTTCCTATTTTGTAGATATCTTATACTATAATTTACTCGTGTGGGAATCATCTTCTGTTCATGTTATTTATCATTTTGTGACAACTCAACTATTTGATGCCAAAACCATATTCAAATTATCGCCCATACTTGTACATGGTAACTTGTCCTGGTTTAGTCCACTAGGCGTAACTTAGATTGAGATACTGAAAGGTCACTTGATAAAAATGCGATTGATCGAGTTATCTAACTCTTATTTGTTTGTGTTCTACCACTCGAGTAACCCGATTAGTGATGAATGAACATCAGTATTACACAAATTTAACTGAAATCCAGTATGATGTTACTTCCTATTGTGCAATGCAGGAGAGTTGTACGCCCGTGGCTTGGTTTGAAGATGCTTGATCTTAATCCAATGGTCATTGCGCAACTTAAAGAAAGATCAAGTTCTTTCCCTGATGTAAGCAAAGGTGTGCTTGTTCCAATGGTAAGCTATTCATAATTCGTCTTGTGCCATGATGAGACGTTCTGCAGCCCAGAAGACTCACTCTTAAGTTTCTGACTGCTGTGCTCAAATTAAATTTGTCGTACAATTCTAGTTATCACAGTTCATTGCTTTTTTTCATATATTTCCTGCTCTTTCTGACCTATTATTTATTCTTGTAATTGTGACTTTGTGGTGTGCTTGAATTAAACTTGTTGTACAATTCTAATTATCACAGTTCAATGCCTTTCTTTCTTATATCTCCTGCTGTTTCTGACTTATTATTTATTCTGATTATAGTTAGGCCATGCTAAGTTGCTGATACTAGATTAGTGGATTACCAGGTTACACCAGGCTCGCCAGCCGAACGTGCAGGATTTGCTCCTGGGGACGTAGTCACTGAATTTGATGGTAAACCAGTGGAAACGATCAAAGAGGTAACTAGGGTAACCTCTGGTTATGTGGAGGTTTCTTAAATTTCTATCACTTGCAATATTCCTTATTTTGAAAGAAGTAATTATGTCATGTTAGATCGTGATATGGAATTAAGCCTGATGCTAGAATAGTGGCCTCTGGTGCCTGTTGCCTAACATGGTTCATGCGCTTCTGGGGTTATTATTCTAGTGTTCTGTGCATCAAATTCTCAAATCTCAACTCAGGGAGGGGGGAGGGGGGGGGGGTCAAATTATCCTTTTATTTGTGCGGATGAGTTTTTCTTTTTGAGGGATATTTGTGCAGACAAGTTAATAGAGAGTATACATTGCAGATTATTGGTATCATGGGGGACAAGGTTGGAGTGCCATTTAAAGTTCTTGTTAAAAGGGCGAACAATGTACATGTGACTTTGACAGTTACGCCAGAGGAAGCAGATGCCAGCAGGTGACCCACGATTATCTGCTTGAGGTTAATGAGCTCAGAGGAGAATTTTGCAGTACAAATATAGTTTTCCTTAAAAAATCATTTTATGCGGCCTATGGACATTCTGTTGAGTTCGATGTAGGCATGGGTAATGGGTATTCTCCTTCCTCATTGAGGGAAAGAAAAACTTACCAATAGATATGGTGGTGCAGTGTTTGACTTGACAAAATGTGAAACTCATCGAAGAATGTGGATGTGGAGTTTCGTAATCTGTAATACTTATGAACAAAATAGGCAAGAGACTGAAACAGCAGAGTCATCGAATAATTTTTACATTCTGCACTGGCACTGGCAAAAACTTAAATGGATGCATGGTTCGCATATCTGTTTGGAAGCAATGTTCATTTTTTAGTGGAATTTGGAAGCAATGTTCTATCTGTATTTGGAAGGTTTGATTTGCCTGCTGCAAAATCAGGTTGGTACGTGGCGTCCGCCTTGCGTGGCACCCTAAAACCTAGGTCCATTTCTATTGGTTGTTAGATGCAGCATCTCATAACTTTTGGTTGAAATGTCCCTTACATGCTTCATCATAGGGGAGGGGGGTTATTTGTGCTAGATGTATGCTATGGTGCACCAATAGTTGAATATGTTTGAGTCTCTGAATTTTTTATTTCTTTCTGCATCGTGAAGTCTGAACTAAAGTATTACAAAATCCTGCTGTGTATGGAAATCATGTACGTAGTTCTATTGCAGAGTATTGCTCACCTTGTGTGACCCGATTAATTTGTACTACATTTTATACATGTAGCTGTGAGGTCAACAACGAAACAAAATGCAATTTGCCCCAAAAAAAGCTTCCGAAAGAAGAACCCCCCTTTTTTTTGTTGAGCTGACTTGTAGGTTTATGATTGACAGGGCAATCATTTAGAGAAATACTCCTTTATGCATCTGAGGCGACAATGACACTTTTTTTTTGTTATAGTTCTCCTTTGGGTGTGGGGGCATTAAGAAACAGTCATGTCCGTGGCCTCCGGAGTCCCCGTTTCTAAATAAATAGATATGTCTATAAATGGGATGAAATGCAAGATTTGCATCCTCTGTCCATAATTTAATGCTTTGGAAGAGCCCAAGTGGTGTGTCATGTCAACTTATGTAGTACAGGTGTGCATGATCATTTCTCATTAAGCTTGTGTTGTGGATTGGCCATGTGTATCTGGTCGAAGTAACATGCAGATTCTTTTGGGCACAAGATTCCGAACCATGCTTGGGACTTGGGAGCGTAGGAACTCTGTCCAAATCACGTGTTCGTGAAATGTGCAGTTTCATAGTACTATTTCTGTAAATTTACATCTCATCCGTCCATCTTAGCTGCGTTTTGACATTCTTGCAGGAGAAAATTACACTTGTGGTCCTCCAAGTCTCTCGCGCGGAACACTTTCTTACAGCAACTCGAGAAACACTATAGTACGGTCTCTATACATAAAAATACGTAACAACTATGGTCCTATCTATGGTCCCCTCGACGGTCGGTCGCTTTGGTGCTGCTGTGTGGCGCTGGCCTTCAAAAAAGACCGTGCTCCCCCCACCCCCGCGCGCCTTGCATCATGGGACCCACATCCCGGCCTTCCGTGTCGAGTAGTCAAATCGCCGCAACCTTATTCAATAAGCCAGCCGTCTCTAGTGCACCACTTCTAGCCAACTGCCTCCACTCCACCACTCCTCGTTGTCCATCTAAAATCCCTCACCCAAGCTCGCCCAAATCCCTAACCCTCGCTAATCGATCTCCCAGCCATCATCGTCCAATCTCTAAGCCACAATGGAGATCACTCCTTCATTGGCGGCAATCCTTGTTCGGGTGGCCGCTGGCGATGCGGAGAAGTTGGCCCGGCTGCACGAGATATGCTCGTGGTTCCCTGACCTGACGATGCTCTACAAGGAGGCGATCGACATCGCCGGTTGTCTCACGGACGAGGAGAAGGCCAGCATGCGGGCGAACCATGCTTTTCCAGTGGAGCACCTCTACTGGGCGATGATGGAGGCGGAGAGTGACGATCCGGTGCAGAGATACCACTGGAGGGCCTACAAGTCTAGCCTGTATGGCGATGGAGCGAGTCATGGCGCTGGCCAGGGCGCTGCTCGGGGCGGCCACAGCGTTGACAATGGTGTTGGCCATGGCACGGCTCTGGACGTGGCTGGTCATGGCGATGCGGCATGTCATCGCTCTCCCTCCTGCCTCGTCAGTCAATCTGCATAGGAGGAGGCTGCATGCAAAGGAGGTGCCCCTACCTCATCGCTCTCCCCGCTTCTCCCGCCGCTCTCCGAGGAATGCACGCTCCACCGACATGCAGTAGAGGTATATCCAATCTCCAAGTCTCAATGTTAATCTAGTTAGATAGTCTTTCATAGATGTCTTATGTAGAAAATTTGTGCGTAGGGTTTAGTAGACCCCAATGTTAATGTAAGCATTGAATTTTCGTCATTTTTATATTATTAATATTTTTAATGTACTGGATTTTGTCATGGTCCTAACAAACACATAGCAAGCATGCATAAGTACTTGCACAGAATGAGAAACACATGACAATTCTCCTAATTTTGTCAAATTACTAATTTCTCAGCTTTTTCAAAGAACAAATCTCCTACATTTGCCATGTGCCCCTGGCAATTTGCTACATTTTCCATGTGCCCCTGGCAATTTGCTACATTTGCCATCTATGTTAAAGATCAAATCTTCTAAATTTTTCATGTGTCAATTAAAAAGATTGAAAAACATTTCATGTTTTTATTGGTAAAAAAAAATCCTAAATTTGACATGTGTTGTTATTTTTATATTTAGACCATGGCAATTTTGGGAATATTTTATACTCCCTCCGTTCACTTTTGTAAGTCATTTTAGACAACTCAAAATGGGTTGTTTTGTACATTGTCTGAAATGTCTTCAAGGTCTTATAAAAGTGAACAGAGGGAGTACTTCTTTCACATGGCAATTTTTACATCTATTTTACAATCGTGGGAATTTGTCACATGGCAATTTTATCTATTTTTTTAAACATGGCAAAGTTATATCTATTTTTTGCATATAATGTACACATTGAAGATCTTTTTTTGATTTGTTGTGCAATGTTTTTGCCATGTTATTCTAGAAAATATGGCAATTTTCTTTAACTTGGTATTACTTGTACATGGCAAAATAAAGAGAAAATAGATAAAACATTACAAAGAAAACAGATAAAACTTATATAGTTAGTTCTTGCTCCCTTCATTTCAAAATATAATGCGTCCGCGCTTCCTAAGGTCCAACTTTGACCATAAATTTAACCAACGAGATCGACTGCGATGGGAGAAAAAACTTATATAATTGAAAACTTCTTTTGAATACGAATTCACGGGTATAACTTTTGCTCCCGCCGCAGTCAGTCTCGTTGGTTAAATTTATAGTCAAAGTTGAAGTACGGGAATAGAGGAAGCACTATATTTTGGAACGGAAGGAGTACTTGATACATGCAATGTTTTACAGATGGAAGTACAAAGAAGTGTAAAATGGATTGAAGAAGTGGAAGAGCCTGCAAGCTGATCTATGTAGTAGTAAGAGATGATGCAAGTTGATGTTTAGACCCGGTGTATGTTAAGACCTGATGCATGGTTCGTGTATTATGCTTGCCCCAAGATCAATATCATGCGTGATGGTTCTGTCTTTGCTCAATCCAGAATCTTTCACCAAATTAATGTGACCATTCTTCTAAATTTACTTGTGATATTACTAGATATCTTCTTTTCTACACCTGCTGATGTTGTAGATATCTCCCCTGCTTCTGTATCCTATTTTCATAAAAAAATATAAAGAATTATTTCCCAACAGAAGGGGAGCCTTGGTGCAGCGGTAAAGTTGTTGCCTTGTGACCAAGCGGGAGCTACGTGCATTAGCTGTCCTTTTTAACTATTTCCCAACAATAATTCAAACAACAAGATTTTATAAGAAACATTCATTCAAACAAACAACTAAAGTTTCATAACAATAATTCAAAACATTCCACAATTAACTCAAAACATCACAAGTTTCATTCAAATTTTAGGATGTTTACAATGTTTTCAACGAAACTCATTCGAAAAAAAACCTAACTACTCCTTGTCGCTCCCGCTCCCACAGAGGTCAACGAATCTGTTGTCACCATCGCTGCGCCGCCGCCGTCGTTGTCGCTAAAGTAAATGAAAAATTCGCCCGAGTTCGCGGTCTCCTGCGCCAGTGTCCCCACCGACTTCCTCAACGCCCTCGTGTACCCCGGCTCATCCGTCGGGCCTATGAACTCCGATTGTGGAATTCAGCCCGACGCCGTGGTCGAGTCGCGGATGAACCCCGCATGTCCTCGCGTTTGCCCGCCTCCTTCAGCGCCGCTAGCTCCGGCAGGAGCTGGGCCTGAGGGGAGGCGGCTGCAGGCGCGATTGGGGGGGGGGGGGCTGCACGTGCGCGACGGCCGACACACGACACAACACACGCCACCTGGACGGGCGGGGACGCGGGAGGTGCGAGGAGTGCGAGGTTCAAGGGATGCATTACCGCGGATGGCCCTACACCGGTACTCGCGAAGGACGGCGTAGAGCTCATGCTCTGCCCTAGAAACGATAGCGACCTAGGATGTTCTATGGGCCACTAGGGTGCATGCGCTGTTGCTCGAGGGTGGCGCCAGGGCCCGGAGGCGCGTAGCCGTCGGCAGTGACATGCCACCTCGTCGCTAAGCGCACTGACGGTGGCACCATGATGCTGTACCAGTAGATCACGACGGTCTCTGGCTAGCTATAAGGCTCGACGGCCACGAGCCGACGGGTGCGGCGCCACCTTCGCGGCTGCTTCCAGCACGGTGGTTGGTTGTCACCCCCGACAGGAGAGAGAGAGTGGAGCGGGGCGACGGAGGAGTGTGACGGCCTAAAAAAAGAGCAGCGACAAAGGTGTGCGACGGGGAGAGATGCACGTCGGGAAAGGGCGGCCGGGATGGATTTTATATCCGCTCGGCGGTGCGGGAGCCGGTGGACGGCGTAACGTCGGCATTAATGGCAATGGCGCTACACATTGTAGTGCCTGAGGCATGGACGCTTACGGGTTGAGCGCTACCTGAAAGGGTTATTTTTGTGAAATAGTTTCGCCGAGAGTTTATTTTTGAAGTTACTTTCACCTTTGGGTTATTTTTGTCCATTTTGTCGCGAGGTTAAAGGACTTGAGCGTGACGGTCTCTCTCTCTCTGCCAGTACTGCTATGTTGCTCACCTAGGCAGGGGTTTCATGTACAGATGGCACATGTAGTGAAGAGCATTTACACAGTCGGGTCTTGTGTGGAAGGTCAACGACAAGTAGTACCATCCCCTTGTTGCGAGATTGCTGTCGTCCTTGGTCTTGGCCGTGACAAGTCGCGGCACCATATTCGACATGCCCCTAATGAGTGACACACCACTCTTATGTGTACTGCTAGCCGGTTACTGTTGATAGTTAAGTGTCATTACAACACTAAGTACTACTACTACTTATCGCTGCAGTCATAGGTCCTACACTCCATTACTTTACCGCGTCATCTTTTTTTTTCAAGACGTTTTTTCTTCTGCGAGGAACGTCGAGGATTAATGGTAACACGGCACATCTATCAAGAGCTTCTCAAATCTGAGCGAAGAAATTAAAGCTTTGTTTTTACATGAGTCTGAAATAAACTTGAATTTCAGGAGGTTTTTGTATGGGCCCTTGGCTTGGGCCTCGGCCTCCGCAATTTGTTGCCCTAAAATCTCCTATAAGTCTAGAACCCATTTTTGGCCTCATTGAAAAAACCCAGTGAGTACTTGTTCATGTCAGCTAGCTACAGATGGTGAGGCTTGTGACGTGGGCTGAGGATTAAAAAGGGGCACCAGGTGACTAGTGACTACTACTAATAAAGCCTAATCACCTCCCCGAGTAGTTTAATCATCAAGCAGTGCACGGCTCGACAAAGCCGGTTGGGTTGGCTCCCGCCCGCCCGTCCGTCGGAGCGGTGCCGTGGGAGCGCGCGGTCTCCCTGTCGCCCAGTGTTTTAACAATTCGCCTCCTTTTCCTGAATAAGAAAACACACGAAAGCAGCTGGAGCAACAACGACACGGCTGGAAGCAAGCAGCGGAGGTGGCCGCGAGAGCGACGGCAGTGACGAGGACGCGTGCCGTGCCGATCCACGACATGAGAAAATAAAATAAAAGAAAACCGTGGGCGCCCGCGCGCACGCACGCACGCGGTGCGGCACCAGCACCAGCCCCGGAACGGAAAATGTGTCTACGCACAACAGAAAGCGGGATCCCGCCGTGCACACCAGCGTACGCGCCCGCGTGGGTTAGGCGGGCAGACAAAAGGCGTGTTCGTCTCTTAACAATCGTTGGATCTTCCAGCTTTTTCTTCCTCCCTAACAATCTTTGGATCGTCCAGCTTTTTCTTGACAGTCTTTGGATCGTCACTTCTCCCCTCTCTCTCTCTTTCTTTTTCAAACGGAAAAGGCACGCACAGCACACGGGGAGGAAAACTACAACGGAACAGGACAAGGGGAAAGGGGAGGTGAAAGTGGCCGTGGGTGACGGCAACGGACGACGACGACGGGTGGTGGAGCAGTGCAGTGCAGCGGTCGGTGTATGCGTACTACGTACCGCGTGACCGGAATCTATCCGTCTCATCGCCACCCTACTGCTAAAAAGCACGTTCATCTCTCCCTCTAGATCTCTCGCTTCCTTTTCTTTTGTTGTTTCCTCTCTTTTTTTCTTCCCTTTTCCATCGCTTTTCCTACAGGCTAATTGAGGCTCGTCGAAAATGGGAAGAGGGCATTTGGATTTAAGGCAAAGGGTTGAACCGGCCTTGCCTGGCAAGGTTATCCATTTGGTATGGACAAAAGAAGCTAACTAACTAACTAACAATGCTAGCTAATGAACCAGCGTGAAAAGGTAAAAAGAGCAAGTGTCTCGAATTATCTATCGGAATATATGCCAAGAGAGCATTTGGATCTAAGGCAAAAGCTAAACTAGCCTTGCTTGACAAGGTTTACCATTTGGTATGGACGACAGAACCTAGCTAACAGTAGAAATGATAGCTAATGAACCAAGCGTGAAAAGGTAAAAAGAGCAAATGTCTCGAATTATCTATCGGAATAAATGCCAAGAGAGCATTTGGATCTAAGGCAAAAGCTAAACTAGCCTTACTTGACAATGTTTATCATTTGGTATGGACGACAGAACCTAACTAACAATAGAAATGCTAGCTAATGAACCAAACATGAAGAAGTAAAAAGAGCAACCGTTTCGAGTTATCTATCAGAATAAATTCCAAGGGGGCTTTTAATTTGGATCTAAGGCAAAGGGTTACACCAGCCTTGCCTGGCAAGGTTAGCCATTTGGTATGGACAACAGAACTTTTTGCAAGACATGGACAAGAGGACCTAACTAACAATACCATTTGGCATGAGTGATGAGCTATATCAAAAACAAAGAACCTAACTAACAATGCTAGCTAATGAACCAAATTTGAAAAGGGAAAAGGAAGCAAATGTCTCAAATTATTTATCAAAATAAATGCTAAGGGAGCATTTGGATCTAAGGAAAAAGCTAAACTACCCTTGCTTAGCAAGGTTAGCCATTTAGTATGGACAACAAAACCTAACTAACAAAGTAGAAATGCTAGCTAATGAACCACCATACTGCTAAAAAGCATGTTCATCTCTCTAGATCTCTCGCTTCATTTTCTTTTGTTGCTTCTTCTCTTTTTTTTCTTCCCTTTTCCCTCACTTTTCCCACCGGCTAATTGAGCCTCATCAAAAATACGAAGATGGCATTTGAATTTAAGGCAAAGGGTTGAACCAGCCTTGCCTGGCATGGTTAGCCATTTGGTATGGACAACAAAACCTAACTAACTAACAATGCCAGCTAATGAACCAAACGTGAAAAGGTAAAAAGAGCAAATGTTTCAAATTATCTGTTGGAATAAATGCCAAGGGAGCGTTTGGATCTAAGGCAAAAGCCTTGCTTGGCAACGTTATTCATTTGGTATGGACAAGAGAACTTTTTTTGCGAGATATGAACAAAAGTACATAACTAACCATACGATTTAGCATGAGTGATGAGCTATATCAAAAACAAAGAACCTGACTAACAATGGTAGCTAATGAACCAAACGTGAAAAAGGAAAAAGAGCAAATGTCTCAGATGATCTATCGAAATAAATGTCAAGGGAGCATTTGGATCTAACGCAAGAGTTAAACTAGCCTTGCTTGGCAACCTTAGCCATTTGGTATGGACAAGGATTTTAACTTTTGGTGCCAATCCTGCCACTCTTGCTTGTTCATGGACCTACTTTGCGTGTGAATGAGCACAAAGCTTTACTTTGGCTAAATAATGCTAGCTAATGAGCCAAACATGAAAAGGAAAAAGAACAAATGTCTCGAATTATCTCTTGGAATAAATGCCAAGGGAGCATTTGGATTCTAAAGTAAGAGCTAAACTAGCCTTGCATGGCACTGCTATCCATTTGGTATGGACAAGAGAACTTTTTTGCAAGAAATGGATAAGAGCACCTAACTAACTATACCATTCAACATGAGTTATGAGCTATGTAAAAAACAAATAATCTAACTAACAATACTAGCTAATGAACCAAACGCGAAAAGGGAAAAGAGCACATGTCTCGAATTATCTATCGAAATAAATGCCAATAGAGCGTTTGGATCTAATGCAAAAGCTAAACTAGCATTGCTTAGCAAGGTTAGCCATTGGGTATGGACAATGCATTCTAACTGTTGATGCCAATCCTGCCACTCTTGCTTGTTCACAGGGCCTACTTTGCAAGTGAATGAGCGTAAAGCTTTACTCTGGCTAAACAATCATAGCTAATGAACCAAATCTGAAAAACAAAAAAATAGCTTTATTCGTAACTCGGTAAGGGTACAAGGTTATGCATACAATCAAATAAAATAGGTAGTTTTCAAGGAAAATGAGTAACAAGTATAGACTATCTCTTGTAGGGAACTTTTTGACACTCATATTTTTTACTAAACTTTGTACATCCATAAAAATAAAGGAATTAAATACTTGATTTGTGAATATCCATTTCTGAACCTGAGCTCATCTGATCTCGGTGAACAGTAAAATAAAAAAATAGTAAAAAATCGATTTTTTTTGCACGGAAGATGTTTGAGTACTTGAGGTCCGTACCAGTTTCAGGTTGTTCGGAATCTGAGTAGCTCTCAGTAAAAAAACAAAATCCGTCTGAATAGTGCCTGAATAGTAAACTTTTTCACATACCTCAAATTTATTTATTTTTGCTGAGAGCTACTAAAATGTCCAAACGAGTTGAAAATTGTCATGGACTTCACACTCAAAACATGTTCCATGCCAAAAACTGTTTTTTAATCTAGTTTTTTTATTTTACTGTTCATAGGCAGGAGCAACTAAGCTCGGGAACCATTTAGCCGCTCCCCTGATTTGACCATAGCTTGAAAAAAGGCTTCTATAGGCATGACTTCCAAGGAGCTTCATCAATATTAGGTAGAGGTGCCAAAAAGTTGCCTAGGAATTTTTTAAGTGTGACCAAGCTTGGAAAAACCTTAACATGTAAAAGCCACTTGCGGATACCCCAACAATAAAAATGTAGCTTGAAAAAAAAAACTTAACATGCTAAAGCCACCCGTGGATACACCAAAGATAAAAATGTAGCTCGAAAAAAACATAATATGCTAAAGTCACTCGTGGATACCCCAACAATAAATATGGAGCTTGAAAACAATTCAGCATGCTAAAGCCACCCATGGATACTCCAAAGATAAAAATGTAGCTTAAAAAACTTAACATGCTAAAGCCACCCGCGGATACTCCAACAATAAAATTGTAGCTTGACAAAACTTAACATGCTAAATCTACTCATGGATACTCCAAAAAAATGTAGCTTGAACAAAACTTAACATGCTAAATCCACTCATGGGTACTCCAAAAATAAAAATCTTAGACATCGAGAAGGAGACAAATATTTTTTCCTTAATTGAAGGAAAGCAATATTTTTTAAAGGAAATTGTAGTAGAAGCATCAACAATATGACTAGGAATGTAAATATGGTGGATGAGAAATTAAACTAAGATGGTGGAACTATTAATGCTTGTTTAAGTTAGATTATGTCTATGGTAGTTTGTGTGTCTCTTTTTTAGAAGATCGTGAAGGCTTACCCAGGTTCCATTGCATTAACGAAAACAATACATAGTCTCACATCCAGAGCATTAGATACAAGTTCATGAGAGGCCGACTCGCACATCAGAGAGATACACCTTGGTTAGATATTCATGGCCTCACATCTCCATCCCAGGACATGTCTATGCGATGCTTCAAGTCAGGTACAAGTTATGTAGCATCAGAGGATGATGTTTTGTCCCCTTCATTCACAATCACGGTTGAATCGCCATGGTCCATCTCAAGGACGCATGGAGGGTGTTCATCAGATATGTGACCAAACTTTCTAATTTTACTCAAGCAACCCTCTTGAAATCATATATAGTGGATTGCTGATCGAGCAACTCTTGTGTGTAGTAAAAGCCAGTCCCTTATGTTTCCAAGAATTCTTCTACACACATATTTAACATTGGGCTATTCCATACCCAATCCACCCGAATCAACGTCAATGGTAAGCTGACTAATGCTATATATAATTCACCAAAGAGGTATGCGGCAGGAAGACCTCCTCTCCTCGCTAATACTCTTCGTCATCGTTATGGACTCCTCGGGGTCCCTCTTTGATGTGTTTGCATTCCCTTTCAGGCATCCATCTACATTGACGAGATGGCCGTATTCATCAACCCCTCGGCCATGAAGATGCACGTTGCCATGAGGTTGTTTGAGCTATTTGAAGTAGCAATAGGTCTGGAGGCAAACTGGCACAAATGTGCAGTGACCCCCATCAGATGCTCAGTGAATACGCCTAGGAGGTGACCCAGGAACTAACATTCTCCACAATGAACTTCCCTATTCCACACATTGGCATGCCGCTCTTGACTTGTGCATGCACCGTATCGAGCTCCAATCCATCATTCACAAGTCGGTGATGCGACTCCATGGTTGGAAAACTAAGCAAATCGCCTTACCATGTTGGGTAGAATTGGTGAAATATACCCTCTCCGCATGGTTTTTTATTAGCTCATGCCATTATCCCATCGGCATGATTCGTCAAGCAAGTGGAAAGTAAATGAGGATATTTGTTTGGGCGGTCGACAAGGAAGTCACCGTGGGTAAATGCTTGGTGAGATGGATGACATCTGCAAGCCAAGGCCATATGGCAGCCTTGACATGTTGGACTTGCAGTGCCAGGGCAATGCATTACGAGCCTAGTGGACTGGTCAAATTAAGCCATGGCATAACCCGGTACTACCTCCCGACCACATGTCTGATACAATGTTCTGCACCTCATCGACCATGATCATCGAGGATGGAAAACAACATCTCTCTAGAGATCATACTGGGCCGAGGGCATGCAACCTGCTAAAAGATGGAGAGAAAACTTCAAACATTGCAATGTTCAAATGCTCACCATCTTTGATGCCATTGTGGACGATACTTTGATATGACATGCTAATACTAACACCGCTAATGCTAGCCTCCATCAACTATGTGAGTCGTGGGAGGCCAAACAAGGGACATTGTCACCTGAAAGTGAACGTCATCAGGGCAGTACTCTATGACATCTACGTACCACATGCAATTCAAAGGTACAATAAGACCTGATGACAAGATGCTAATCTAGTCAACAATAGCACACCCCTCCCCCCAGCGCAAAGTATTCCGGATGGCTTGATATACAAGGAAGATGTCTAATAGCAGATAACCTTGTCAGGTGAAACATTCCACACAATCCGCTATGCACCCTACAAAATGTTGCTCATAAAATGGCACCACATCTCTTCAGTGAGTGCAGTTTCGCCACTCATGTGTGGGGAAGGATCCACCATGCAATTTGAGCGTCACTGCATGTATCACTATCAATGCCAGACCGTAACATGAAGGTTAGAATAAGAGGACAACTTCTGGAGCTGCCATAACTGATGCGACCGACATGGAAGGCGACAAATCTGCTAGTCATATGGATGATACTGAAACAATAATTGCACAGATCGCCAACTGAAAGAGGTCGATCACAACACATGTTATGATTAGAATCATTGGCGAAGGTCCTAGAGATTTGCAGGCTTTGGACCGATGGAGAAATTCTTCCAGGACCTCTAAGTAGCACCTGGCATATATCCCATGGTATCCAATGCCATGGGTTTCCTTCTTATTTTACCTATAACCTTACAATGTGTAGTACACTACTTGTATGTCAAATAAAAATCAACAATAGCTTCGTTTTCATGAAAAAACATTGGTCCATAGACCATGGCTAAACACAATGTCATTCTGAATATTTCCATAGTCCCTAAGAGAGTGCAAAATTTGCCCTTTTTGTGTCTCTGGCATGGCTTCTCAATGGTACATGTGATACCATAATGTAAATAGTCCTTCGGGTCCACCCTAGACCTAACGTGGCACTCGTGATTGACACACTTGGGAGTCGGTGGTGGTTAATCCCACAGATTGATAACTCTCGATCCAACTGGCTATGTTTGGCTCTTCAGCCTGAATATGGTGGCAAGACACGTAGGTGGTGTTGGAGTTCTATGTTGACCATCGTATCACCATTTTAATCCTTCATGCTCTTGGTATTTGTCTTTCGTGATTAGATGATGATGGAGCTACTTAGTATCATGCCTCGCGAGGTTTTATCTCTACCACTATTCATTCAACAGTTTCAGTTTCTACCTCTTGGATCAATGATTAATGAGTCTATTAAAGACCTTGTGGGATAGGTTGAATGTGTAAGCTTAGCTATTTTTATGGATATTTAGAAAAATGTAGAGATGAGAACGGTCAAGCAGGAAATGATTTGTTATTTCTAAGGTAAAGTGAACATGCCATCTTATATTAGTTTGGTAAAAATAGATAAATGGTGCACTAATGCATGCGCTAGGAATATGGAGGTTCCTCACACCATGTATCCAGAATATCCCTTAGCATGTTTAGCTAATAAATACGTTGCCATATTGATTTCCCTAGGTCAATGCTCGAAACAAACCTTAGTGTAAAGTTATGACATGGCAGTTGCACGTGTTATCGAGTTGCCACCGCTCTCCATGATACCACTTACTTCCATGCAGTCAGAGTTTGTCACAAGTCCTTCTCTATCTCATGCAAGAACAAGACCATTTCAAAGGGCTTGAGCTTTAGCTGTAGCGGGATCAAACAACTCCTTGTCACCAACAAAAGGCCACAATCATCATGCAAGATCATGTTAGAGCTACGTACACCTTCCTCCTTACTAAATCCTACATCAATGTTCAACTTTAAAAATTCTTCATTTGGTGTTGTCAAACTTGTCTAGCTTTATGTGAGTTTTTTTCTCTTTGATCAGCTATAATAGGGTATGTTCTATATTGCTCCAGCAGCCAACTTCTTGAACTCCGCAGTTGGAGTTGGGCCAAACATCCTAACTCCATAGAGTTGAGAAGGAGAAGTTGGATGGTCACGAAGTGTAATTTTGGAGGAGTTGAGGAGTTGGGGAAACCCAACTTCCTGAAAAGAGATGAGGTGGAGTTGTCGGACATTACCTTGCACTACCACCGCAAAGTGATCTCCTTCCCGCATACCAGTTCGCAAACAAAAACTCTTGAACACATCTCACATCTCTGATCACTCTCATACTCATCCCGGTCCCACCACCAGGCCATCACATGATGCCTCCGCAGCCTTCTTACTATTGTTGCCTCACAACCACCACCCAGTTGCCATTGGGAGGATCTTCACCATCCTCTCCCCCTCCACTTCCTCCCTCGGCACCTCCTCCACATAGGGTAATTGCCTGGTTTGTCATAGTTCACGTCTCCCCTTCATTGCTCCACCGAGCTCACCATTGTCTATCCCCCAAGCGCATGACATGCTTCGCATGCGTCCCTCAGCTCGCCAGCGCATCATGGTCGATCTCCTAAAGGAGCTCTCCACCAAGGCCACATGATTGCAACAAGCGGTGAGGAAGATGGAGGGGTTGATCATGGCGATTTAGAAGGATGGAACGACGGTGTAGGACAAAGACGCAGAGCGATGTAGATAGCCAGAGGCCTACTATAATCTGGTTTTGTTTTCTGGGGTCGATTATGCTAATATGTTGTACACCCATGCTTTCCCAGACCGGGCCTACCCTATCTCTCTCCCACGGCACAACCCAGCATGCCTTCTCCCAAGTCACGATCGAATTAGGCCTGCCAAAATGGGCCAAATCATTGTACATGGGCTTTTCAGCCTGATAGGATTGCTCGAGAGCAGCTATCAACCGAACGGTTCACTTGCTCCAGTTGATTGGGTGATGGAGTCAGGGATTTCATGGTTGCGGAGCACTATTGAACATGGCCTTAGTGACTAAGGCCACAATTGCTTGAGAGGTTCTTGTCGGTTGATGAATGGTCTCATATTGCATGACATGTTGGTGCTTCCACCAGACATATCACACTGCGACCAGACATATCACACTGTGTGGCCACCAAATCATTTGTTATGTTACAAAACATATCCTCTAGAACCAATGAATATTCCCTCTAAAATGAGCATGCAATATGGACAACATGGGATGTACCCAGATGCTCCTAAAATTCCTTCACACGCATACATAGGAAGAAAGCATGATGGGTACTCCATCAATCAGTGTTACATAATTGATATTGGCAACTGAGTTGCATATCTCAATAAGCTAGAGCCACATCACATTGAATTGTGCCCCAAAACACCCTCCAATAATGGATGTTTATTTTCTTGGTCCATTGTGGCCATATCATTTTCCAAACCGAGTTAGGAGCTGACATCCTATAGACACTTGTTCTCATGAGCTTATGTTAGTGTTCATGCTAACACTTGGTTTTGGTATACTAACCACAACGAGAAGACTCCCGTCTTTGTGAAATGTGAGGAAATGAAGTCATTCATCATGCCAATAGCTAGGGGTATATTCAAAATATGTTGAGCATAGTAGGCCAAAACACATCCCTAATCAATTGTTCATCCAATGACTGAGTTTGTAGGTCAATTAATTTTGAAATTGATGTCATAACAAAGTTGCCTACTCTCACTGTCACTTATTTTGTCAGGCTCTAGGGTTGCCAAATCATCCCACGTATATTAAATTTTTACCCGACACTCACCCTCCAAATAAGGTGTCTCTTCCATGCCTAAATGCCTACCGAGAATACTCTGTCGAGTGCCAAGTGTACAAGCACCCCTTGTTAAGTTCATATTTTAGTAAATCACCAAAAGGGTAGTATTTTCCTTCCATACTGAGGCTCATAAGGAATCATGCTATGCAAGTAGCCACCAACATTGTTTAGACAACATGGCCAGAGTAATGCAAGTCCCAAATCCCACTCCTCCATTCTTATTTCCAATACACATATTCCATCATGCAAATTAGTGCATATACTTTTGTTAATCATCATCTACCCATCAAATTTGGGACATAATAATAATAATACATATTCACTTATAACCCTACTTGCATATCTAGAAGGTAGACATGGCATATGCTGAAATAGCTTGAGGGGAAACTATAACACCATTTCATTCCCACCAAAATAAAATTCTTCTCCTTCCATCTACTAAATCGTTAACACACCCTATCGATTAAGTGCGGGAAGCAATTATATTTATCACACCAACCAAGGGGTAATCCAGGATATTTATCTGTTACTATTTAATTTAGTCATAATATTCAAAGTAGTACAAACTTTGACTCAATTGTTCTACAGTGGCTGAAATGTTTACATGATTTGACCTCACTTACTAGTTGCCTAGAGTCTACATAGTAGTCACTCAGAGCCCTATGCAAACATAATATATTCATAGTATCCAACCTCATAAGATTTCATGAATCTTCTGTAAATAATAAGTGAGGGACAACTAAGGCATCTCTGCACACCTTGACTCCCAAAAAAACTACAGGAGTCATCTTCATGCTTTAACAAGCTCGACAAACCTGCCCCCAAGTATGATAGATGTGATCCAAAAAGAATCGTTAACCCTAACATGATATTTCACTGGTCATATGCGTGCTACCATAAGACCAACCCAGCGGTCGTCAAACCCTAGTTGGGCAAAAATCTTCTTCAGAAAACTCCATTCTACCAGGTTATATGCTTTATGCATATCAAGCTGCATCACACTAATTCCATACTTGTCAGTTTTCTTCTTTTCAATGGTTTGAAAATACCCATAAGCCACTAACACATTATCAGTGATTAAGCTTCTCTAGACAAACACAATTTACGTTTGTGGTGCGATCTTGGAGAGAATAGTTTTAAGCCTCCTCACACGTATATGATGGCATGATACCTCATTCGTTGATCTTTTAGTTTTAACACAAGGGTTTACCTTATTTAATATGTTGAGCATAGTAGGCCAAAACACATCCCTAATCAATTGTTCATCCAATGACTGAGTTTGTAGGTCAATTAATTTTGAAATTGATGTCATAACAAAGTTTCCTACTCTCACCGTCATTTATTTTGTCAGGCTCTAGGTTGCCAAATCATCCCACATATATTAAAATTTTACCCGACACCCACCCTCCAAATATGGTGTCTCTTCCATGCCTAGATGCCTACCGAGATACTCAATCGAGTGCCAAGTGTACAAGCACCCCTTTGTTAAGTTCATATTTTAGTAAATCACCAAAAGGGTAGTATTTTCCTTCCATACAGAAGCTCATAAGGAATCATGATATGCAAGTAGCCACCAACATTGTTTAGACAACATGGCCAGAGTAATGCAAGTCCCAAATCCCACTCCTCCATTCTTATTTCTAATACACATATTCTATCACGCAAATTAGTGCATATACTTTTGTTGATCATCATCTACCCATCAAATTTGGGACATAATAGTACATATTCACTTATAACCCTACTTGCATATCTAGAAGGTAGACATGGCATATGATGAAATAGCTTGAGGGGAAACTATTAACACCATTTCATTCCCACCAAAATAAAATTATTCTCCTTCCATCTACTAAATCATTAACACACCCTATCTATTAAGTGCGGGAAGCAATTATATTTATCACACCAACCAAGGGTAATCCAGGATATTTATTTGTTACTATTTAATTTAGTCATAATATTCAAAGTAGCACAAACTTTGACTCAATTGTTCTACAATGGCTGAAATGTTTACATGATTTGACCTCACTTACTAGTTGCCTACAGTCTACATAGTAGTCACTCAGAGCCCTATGCAAACATAATATATTCATAGTATCCAACCTCATAAGAGTTCATGAATCTTCTGTAAATAATAAGTGAGGGACAACTAAGGCATCTCTGCACACCTTGACTCCCCCAAAAACCATAGGAGTCCTCTTCAAACAAGCTCGACAAACCTTGCCCCAAGTATGATAGATGTGATCCAAAAAGAATCGTTAACCCTAACATGATATTTCACTGGTCATATGCATGCTACCATTAGACCAACCCAGTGGTCATCAAACCCTAGTTGGGCCAAAATCTTCTTCAGAAAACTCCATTCTACCAGGTTATATGCTTTATGCATATCAAGCTTCATCACACTAATTCCATACTTGTCAGTTTTCTTCTTTTCAATGGCGTGAAAACACCCATAAGCCACTAACACATTATCAGTGGTTAAGCTTCTCTAGTAAAACACAATTTACATTTGTGGTGTGATCTTTGAGAGAATAGTTTTAAGCCTCCTCACACGTATAGGATGGCATGATACCTCATTCGTTGATCTTTTAGTTCTAACACAAGGATTTACCTTATTTAATATGTTGAGCATAGTAGGCCAAAACACATCCCTAATCAATTGTTCATCCAATGACTGAGTTTTTAGGTCAATTAATTTTGAAATTAATGTCATAGTAAAGTTTCCTACTCTCACTGTCACTTATTTTGTCCGGCTCTAGGGTTTCCAAATAATCCCACATATATTAATTTTTTACCCGACACCCACCCTCCAAATATGGTGTCTCTTCCATGCCTAGATGCCCATCGAGAATACTCTGTCGAGTGCCAAGTGTACAAGCACCCCTTGTTAAGTTCATATTTTAGTAAATCACCAAAAGGGTAGTATTTTCCTTCCATACCGAAGCTCATAAGGGATCATGCTCTGCAAGTAGCCACCAACATTGTTTAGACAACATGGCCAGAGTAATGCAAGTCGCAAATCCCACTCCTCCATTCTTATTTCCAATACACAGATTCCATCATGCAAACTAGTGCATATACTTTTGTTGATCATCATCTACCCATCAAATTTGGGACATAATAGTACATATTCACTTATAACCCTACTTGCATATCTAGAAGGTAGACATGGCATATGCTGAAATAGCTTGAGGGGAAACTATTAACACCATTTCATTCCCACCAAAATAAAATTCTTCTCCTTCCATCTACTAAATCGTTAACACACCCTATCGATTAAGTGCGGGAAGCAATTATATTTATCACACCAACCAAGGGGTAATCCAGGATATTTATCTGTTACTATTTAATGTACTCATAATATTCAAAGTAGTACAAACTTTGACTCAATTGTTCTATAATGGCTGAAATGTTTACATGATTTGACCTCACTTACTAGTTGCCTAGAGTCTACATAGTAGTCACTTAGAGACCTATGCAAACATAATATATTCATAGTATCCAACCTCATAAGAGTTCATGAATCTTCTATAAATAATAAGTGAGGGACAACTAAGGCATCTCTGCACACCTTGACTCCCCAAAAAATTACAGGAGTCCTCTTGATGCTTTAACAAGCTCGACAAACCTTGCCCCAAGTATGATAGATGTGATCCAAAAAGAACCGTTAACCCTAACATGATATTTCACTAGTGATATGCATGCTACCATAAGACCAATCCAGCGGTCATCAAACCCCAGCTGGGCCAAAATCTTCTTTAGAAAACTCCATTCTACCAGGTTATATGCTTTATGCATATTAATCTTCATCGCACTAATTCCATACTTGTCAGTTTTCTTATTTTCAATGGTGTGATGACACCCATAAGCCACTAACACATTATCACTAATTAAGCTTCTCTAGACAAACACAGTTTACGTTTGCGGTGCGATCTTTGAGATAATAGTTTTAAGCCTCCTCACACATATATGATGGCATGATACCTCATACATTGACCTTTTAGTTTTAACACAAGGATTTACCTTATTTAAAATATTTAGAACATGATCCACGTGTGTGGACGTAAATTGTTATAATAGATCGACGTAATAATCAACCTCATCCTCAATGCAGTCTTCGACCCCACTGTTCAATTTTATTCTTTTTTCTCTAGGTTGTTGTGAACCCATGGAAGAAAGTTGTACTTTGACCACCATGATGGAAGATGGATCTTGACCCCCCCCACACACACAATTTCTCAAAGTACAAGTGACGAGGCTAAGGACTATTTCAAATATTTAGTCATCCAAGATCATAGTGAGCCCATAGGTATGTGATACTATCAAAAGGGGATCAAGTTTGTGACAACATTTATTTCCTACAATGTGCTTATAGATCAAACTCCAAAGCCACTCAAACGCATCTCATGTTCCTCACTATCTCTCTCTCTGTTTTACACCATTGAGAGCAACCAACTCATTCCCATTTGGAGCCTCCGGCTCCATTTTAGAGATATAGCCATTGTGACCAAGTGTCATTTTGATACACCAAATCGACTCCATTCAGAGCCATTGATGGGCCTACACAAGCCTCTATTGTCCGGTCGGAACCCAAACTACTCTTGACCAAATAATCTAAATGATGCCATGTAGCATGCACTCTCTTCCATCACTAGTTGGAGCCTACGCGCGCTTTCTAGACGGACCCTCCAAGCTACTTGAAAGTTGCCACTTTGGGTTTAGTTAGTGCCTCCAAATTGTATGAAAAAGTGGGCAACAATCAATTTTTTTGGTCCAGCCTATAAATACCCCCACCCATCCTAGTTTCTCACTCAACACTTCGAAGCCTGGTATTCAGTTTCAAAGTGCATTCTTCACCAACATTCATGTCATACCTTATATTTACTCCCTCCTATCTGCATCATCAAAACTAGGGTATCCTAGAGATACCAAAGGAAACAAACCCATCCAAATGTCATATCTACCCGGGGAAAGAAATGTTACTAGAGAAAAAAATTCACAAACCGATACCACAGGAAGAACCCGACCTAGAACCAACCAACCTCATGCCGAGGCAGAAGCAAAGGACGTCAGCGATGACGCCCAGGGCCCCTAGCACCAACGTCCATGTACAACCCCTTAGATGGGAAAAAGTCCGCGAGCGGAGGAAATTAAATCCCCGAGCGAGCATTCAATACGGCCGCAGGCTATGGGCGACAAACTATCACCGTCCTACCCATGCAGATACGGGCAGGACAGGACGATAAGGTGCAGGCCTATTCGGTCAGAAAGAGATAGTGGGGTAGACTTTCATCTCTGGCCAAAAGATGGACGAGGGACCCGCCATGATAAGATAAGCTTTGCGTCAAAGAGATAGTGGGGTAGAATTTCATCTCTGGACAAAATATGGATGAGGAACCCACCAGGATAAGATAAGCTTTGCGTCAGGTAGTCGTCTGCATCATCAGGAAGGTGGAAGACAAATTACAAAAAATGTAGGGCAGGCGCCCCGCTTACCCTTGTATTCGTTCACACATACTACTAGTAAGGTACACGTGCATTGCACGCATGAGATTTGGCAACCAAATTATGAATAAATACCACATTATAGCATGTAAGCTTTGAGTCATATATGCATGATGTAGATGTTCGTTTAATTCTTATAGTTCATCTCATTCAAAATCAATTAGTTTTTATAAAAAGATAATCTATTTTAAGATTCATGGAATTATGCGTTGTAAAGCATAAAGTAAAAACAAATAATGGCAATTCATGTAGAAAACAATTTGGGCAATTATGATACGGAAGATTCTAGAACATAGGAGAAGTGCTTGTGTTTTGAGGTTTGTGCATTATGCTTAAGTTCAACCATGGAGTCTTCTAGATTGTACATGTGGCAAAATCTGGTGGAATGTAGATGATATCCAATGGCCAGTAGTGCTCGGATTTGCCATCTCTGCACCGTCGGATTGGCTTCATCCAATGACCATCTTTCAAAGTTATTCGCACACTATATAGGGGTATAGAAACCACAGATTGAGGTACCCCCGGGCCTTTGTAAGGGCAGGACCGTGGCCATTGTTAGACATGTGTCATCTCATGTACTAGCCAGCTCTACTACACACTCCACAAGCCACATGAGAATAAGGTATTTCATCTAGTTTAGGAGAACGAAGAAATTGTGCCCGAGCACTTAGGCTAGGACTTTGAGCACCCCCATTCACGAAAAAACCTCATCTATTCAGTGACAAAAACCCTGGTGATGAAACATGAAATGTCACCTAAAATCATTTTCTGTGACGATCAACCGTCACTAGGTGTTTTCCTCTCACGGTAGTGACCTCGACAACTTTGATGATGTTCCAGGCTGATTTTAGGTAACGACTTTGGCCATCACTAGGTCTGCCCGTATTCTGCAACGATTTGTAGTGTCACGAAACATAATTTGAAAACTAAAGATATTTTTTGATTTCATTTGCTTATATTAAAATTCCCCAATGTCCTCGGCTAGGTCAAACCTCTGGGAGGCTGCCTCTCCCCTCCCATCTGACCCGACCCCTCCCCGACCCAGCGCGGAGCAATACACATGGCGGCCACTGATACGTCTCCAACGTATCTATGACTTTTGATTATTTCATGCTATCATATTACCAATCTTAGATACTATTTATGCAATTTTATGTCATTTTTGGGAACTAACCTATTAACCCAGTGCCTAGTGCCAGTTGTTGTTTTCTGCTTGTTTTTTGGTTTTCCAGAAAATCTATACCAAACGGAGTCAAACGCTACAAAAAAATTGATGATTTTTTCTGGACATAAGAGACCCTGAAAGCTATGGGAGGAATATTAATTATACATATAGCTCCTCGTTGGTTTCGACACTCTTACTTATTGAAAAAGGCTACAAAACAATCCCCTATACTTGTGGGTTGTCACCCCTCTCTCTCCCCGCACCACATCTTATCCACCGACAACCAAATACACCCCTTCAATGCCCTCCCACCTCCGACAAAGGTTCCAATCGGCCGGAGCAACCCCAAATTGTCGGGATCCAACCCTCCTAGGAAGCCATCGTCGGTTCGTACAGGGATCCATGACATGGCACACAGTTGACCCATCGCCGATGCCTCGACTCCCCTCATATTGCTCCTTTGACGCCGTCCTGTTGATGCCGTTGCCGCTGAAAATGAAGTAAATCAGTGTGTGGCAGCGGCCGTGGGGGCGTGGATGTCTGAAATCAAAGACACTCACACAGGCGTCCGGTACTGGCTGGGCTCCCACCAATTGGCGCAACTCGCGGCTAGGGCATATGACATCAAGGCGGTGGCGTTGTACGGCTGCAAAGCAAAGCTCAACTTCCCATTCAGCACATGCAATGTCCCAACGCCCATTGAAATCAACCATAGAATGGTATCCCGATGCGAGGTACGGGAGAACCGGGAGGCATTGAGCAGCTTGAGGCGGCACACACAGATGAAGAGTACATGGTTGACAAGCGGCGGATGCATCCCGAGATCGTCGCTGAGGAGCGTCGGCTCCTCGAGCTATGCCTGAATGGGGTTCATGATGCTGACGAGGCCAGGCCATCCGGGAGTAGGGGTCTGAGGCTGAAGTGATCGAACTTTCGTCAGACTAGTTTAAAGTCGTAATTTGTAGTGCATTTTGAGCTACATTATGCTATCTATGGTTTACTATGGTTATATCCATGTTTGCAATGTAACTCAGCTATGGATGTTGAAATATCTGTCTATATAAGTGATAAGGGTCCATATAAGGGCCCTACAATTCAAGACATCGGCCAGAGATGCACTGATGTACTTTAGTTTTCATAGTCATTTCAAATTATAGTTATAGTTTGATACCTGGTTAACAAGAAGGTCTATTTACATTCATACAGTCAATGTACCTTATTTGTTTTTTCACTCAGGCTCAGTGTGATTACGTGATGAGGTTGTATACTTGTTGATCCTTTCATCTTTATTATCGTACTTCAGGCAAATTGACAGACTATGAGAAGCTCAGGAATCGAAATATCAAGGAGAACGCAACTCGACTGTCACAAATGATGCAGGAAAAGGTCTAGAACCTACTGGTTTAGAGCCTATCTATTCTAGCGCATGGAAATTAGCATGGAGGATGAATGTAGTGTCGCAGGAAAAGGGGATGTATCTTCATACGAGGAAGCTGAAGATACGGAAGTGTCAATAGTTCAGATACTGGAGTTCTCGCTACTGAGATTGTATCATCTGTAGAGGACCCAAAATCTACATCTCAGGTACATTTTATTTTATAATTACTTACTAGTTGTGTGACATTGTTATTTACGAACGTATGTCTTGTGACCTAAAATAGGTGAAGAATACACTTGTATACCTGCAGGAAGTACCTGAAGCTCTTAAGAAGACCCTGACACACAAGCTGGATGAATTGAGGTTGTGAATATTTCTGTGGCAGAGCTTCATGAACAGATCCAGTCTACCAAGATTGCACTTAAAGTCTACACCAAAGAACATGAAGTCGTCCACAAAGGCAGCAAAGAGAATTTTTTTGCTATTGAAAAGACTCTTCAAGATATTGAGGCAGCTCTTTGCTACATCATCAGGAAAGCTATCACAATAATTCATTACCCATAGCTAAAAAACACCGCCATCATAATAGTGCATTGTTTGAAGGTGATGAAACTGTGTCCAAGTGTCTAATTTTATTTTGCGACTCCGTGTTAAAATCTCACACAGTTTGAGAGACAATTGTTATGTTTCCAACATAGTCTCTGGTGCGAGGGCTGAATTTGCATTGAATTCAAATTTTACACAAATTCATATTAAAATTGTCAAATTTTACAATTTTGTATCAAATATGCTCACTAATTTTGCAAAATAAAACAAATTGAACATGCCAACAAACTATGATGGTTATGGACGTCGTCATCAGCATATGGTCTACAATGGGCCCACATGTCAGAATCGTTAACTGATCAAGCAACACATTGTCATCGAAAAAACAATGCCTGGTCCCACATGTAAGCAACTTCTGGGCTCATATGTCAGCGGCGTTGACTGGTCAAAACTGACGCCTGACTTATTACTGACGGGACCATCGGCGATAAAACTCACGGAGGACCCACATGGAAGCAGCCATGTCAGCAAAAACTGGCCCACCTATTAGAATCTTTAATCGGTCAAACCCACAAACCGATCACTCATGACAGATTATCGTCACTAAAATGATCTTAGGTGACATATTGGCCTAAGATAGATGACATTCTGGACCGTCACCGAAAACAGCCACCAGTGATAATTTTGGGTTCGTCGCCTAAGGCACAATCTTGCATGATGAAGGAAGTGGTACCATCAAGATTTTATATTTATGACAACACTTCAATGACGATGGGGGTGACGGCTGGAAAACGTCACCGGGGTATTTTCCGTGTTGAAAAACGGTTTTACACGACACAAGTGAAACACCACAAAATAGACGAGATTTTGTAGTGACTGAGCACCACATTGTAACACTTTAGCACTTGTAATCCCCCATTTACATATCAATGAAGAACATAACATAGATTTTTATGCTATAAATGGCGGCTAGAATTTCCATCTCAATGAAGAACATGACATAGTGTTTTACACTATCAATGGCGGCTAGAACTTGTATAAAATCCTTTTGTCCTCTGTTTTCCTTACACAAGGAATCAAGAGCATTTTAGTCCCTGACCAAACACAAAAATACAGGGTATCCTTGATCCCTGGTGTCCCGAGTTTACACTCTGACATCTCCCTAGATTTAAAGCCTACCTTTCAAACACCCAACCTCTCCAAATCCAACAACCCATCCTATGGGAGTTTGAGTGTGAACGAGATTATATTTTGAAGCACAAGCAAGGATTCATCCACCAAGCAACCTTATCTTATTACTTTTGAAGGGTGTGTGCAACACCCTGGCCTCTCACTCAGACTAATGGTCGTTCCTCCTAGCGGGACCTAGACTGGCCTCACAGACCAACGCTAGTATTTCCCGCGTTTTTTTTCCTCAATTATGTGCACCTGGGAACAACTTCCTAGTCAGTCACCCATCCTAAAATTACCCCAGGCCAAGCACACTTAATATGGAGGTTCTATGGAGATGAGCTCTAGGAATAAGAAGGTGCACCTTATTTATATGAGTAGTCTATAAATCCTATTAACCAGGATGTCACGTACACCCCCTTAAAGGATTCGACATCCTCATTGGCCTAGCAGGAACGTTCCCTCTTAGCAAATGCCCATGTGGCTAGTGTCGGTACATGTGACATGACCATACACCCCATGAACGCACTCGTGTAACCGAGAGGGACGACTCTAGTACCATTTTGTAACACTCTGGCCTCTCACCCGGACCAGTGGTCGTTACTCCTAACATGATCTAAACTGGCCTCAGAAACCAACACTAGTCTTTGTTACGTACTTTGTTCTCACTCATGTGCACCTGAGAATAAATTTCTGGTCGGCCACCCATCCTCAAATTATCCCAAGCCAAGCACGCTTAACCTGGAGGTTCTTTGGATGAGATTTCGGAAAAGAAGGCGCGCCTCCTATGAGTAGTCTATCAATCCTATTAACTAGGATGTCGTGCCTCCTAGATTAGCTAGGTATGCTGGGAAGATCAAGATGTGAAGGAACAATTTTGTGTGTGTGATGGCTTGCATATCACCTACTTCGTGAAGATGTATCCCAAGTGAGGCTTTGACCTTAGTGGTATCAAGCCATGGTGGAATATGTGGGTATCAAAAGCCCTTTCTTGAGAGTCATATGAACTATCCTTATCAGTGGCCCGTGCAGCCTAACTTTCACCCTGATCCCGACAAAATCCCTGATGACCCCCTTGATTAAGCCTCCAAATCCTCCTACTTTTTTTCCTAAGCAGATCTCTAACAAATTTGTTAATCAATCCACTAAAAACCATCATGTAAACAAAAACCTCCAATGAGTACATATTTGAGGTATAGACCTTGAGAAAACCATCATCTTCCTACATAAGAACCACGAAAATCCACATCCCTCCTCCACCGCTTGGTGCCAATCGCCAAAGCATTGGAATTGCACCATAATTATTGGGAAACATTGCAAGGAAAACAAAAAAATTCTACGCACACGCAATGATCTATCCATGGAGATGCATAGCAACGAGGGGGGAGTATGTCTACGTACCCTCATAGACCATAAGCGGAAGCATTTAACAACGCGGTTGATGTAGTCGAACTTCTTCGCGCTCCAACCGATCAAGTACCGAACATACGACACCTCGCGTTCTGCACAAGTTCAGCTCGGTGACGTCCTCGCCTTCTTGATCCAGCAAGATGGCGAGGTAGTAGATCAGTTTCGGCAGCACGACGTTGTGGTGACGGTGATGGTGAAGTGATCTCCGCAGGGCTCCGCCTAAGCACTACAAAAATATGACCAGGGGTGTAAAGGGGGGTGTCGCACACGGCTAGGCAATTGTCTCTTGTGTGGCACCCCAACCCACATATATATAGGTGTGGTAGGGGAGGAGGCAGCCCTAGGGTACCTCCAATAGGTCTGACGGCCACCCTAGGGTTTTCCTAGTGGTGCGCCCCCCTTCCATATAATGCACAAGGGAGAAGGAAAGGGGGGAGGCACCCCTTCTCTTTGCTTTCTCCCTTCCGGAGATATGATAGGAGGAGGTGGCGCCTCCCCCTTCCATCTAATTGGGCATGGCTGCCTTAGGGGGGCGCACCAGCCCATGTGGGCTGGCGTGTTCCCTCTACATGGCCCAATAAGGCCCAATACTCCCTCGGTGCCTCCGGAACCCCTTCCGGTATTCCGATAACTTTCTGGTGCATTCCGAAACCATTTTAGAGACCAAATAGCATCGTCCTATATATCAATATTTACCGCCGAAACATTCCGGAGCTCCTCGTCATGTCTGTATTCTCATCCGGCACACCGAACAACATTCGGTCACCAAAACACATAACTCGTATATTACCAAAACAACATCGATCGTTAAGCGTGCGGACCCTACGGGTTCGAGAACTATGTAGACATGACCGAGAGACCTCGCCAATAACCAATAGCGGAACCTGGATGCCCATATTGTCTCCTACATATTCTACAAAGATCTTTATTGGTGGAACCGTTATGACAACATACGTAATTCCCTTTGTCCATCGGTATGTTACTTGCCCGAGATTTGACCGTCTGTATCTTCATACCTAGTTCAATCTAGTTACCTACAAGTCTCTTTACTCGTTCCGTAATACATCACCTTGTGACTAACTCCTTAGTCATTTGCTTGCAAGCTTATGACGTGTATTACCTAGAGGGCCCAAAGATACCTCTCTGATACTCGGAGTGACAAATCCTAATCTCGATCTATGCCAACTCAACGAACACCTTCGGAGATACATGTAGAGCATCTTTATGATCACCTAGTTACGTTGTGACGTTTGATAGCACACAAGGTATTCCTCCGGTAGGAGTTGCATAATATCATAGTTGAAGGAATAAGTATTTGACACAAAGAAAGCAATAGCAATAAACTGAACGATCATTATGCTAAGCTTGACCAACAAGCTAGTCTAGTGGAGGCTTACTGGGGAAACGATATTTGTTTATGTATTCACACATGTATTTAAGTTTCTGATCAATACAATTCTAGCATGAATAATAAACCTTTATCATGAATAAGAATATATAATATAAAATAACAGCTTTATTATTGCCTCTAGGGCATATTTCCTTTAGTCTCCCACTTGCACTATAGTCAATAATCTAGTTCACATCACTATGTGATTTAACACCCATAGATCACATCGCCATGTGACCAACACCCAAAGAGTTTACTAGAGTCAATAATCTAGTTCACATCGCTATGTGATTAACACCCAAAGAGTGTTAAGGAGTGATCATGTTTTGCTTGTGAGAGAAGTTTAGTCAACAGGTCTGTCACATTCAGATCCGTATGTATTTTTGCAAATTTCTATTTCTACAAAGCTTTGTATGGGGCTACTCTAGCTAATTGCTCGCACTTTCAATATGTATCTAGATTGAGACTCATAGTCTTCCGAATCGGCATCAAAGCTTGCATCAACGTAACCCTTTACTATGAACTCTTTATTACCTCCATAATTGAGAAATATCTCCTTAGTCCTCTTAGGTAACTAAGGATAATTTCGACCGATGTCTAGTGATCTACTCCTGGATCACTATTGTACCCCCTTGCCAAACTCATGGCAAGGTACATGACAGGTTTGGTACACAGCATGGCATACTTTATAGAACCTATAGTTGATGCATAGGGAATGACTTTCATTCTCTCTCTATCTTCTACCGTGGTCGGGTTTTGAGTCTTACTCAACTTCACACCTTGCAACACAGGAAAGAACCCTTTCTTTGACTGATCCATTTTGAACTTCTTCAAAATCTTGTCAAGGTATGTGCTTTGCGAAAGTCCTATTAAGCGTCGATCTATCCCTATAGATCTTGATGCCCAATATATAAGTAGATTAACCGAGGTCTTTCATTGAAAATATCTTATTCAAGTATCCTTTTATGCTATTCAGAAATTCTATATCATCTCTGATCAATAATATGTCGTCCACATATAATATCAGAGATGCTACAGAGCTCCCACTCACTTTCTTGTAAATACAGGCTTCACCATAAGTCTGTATAAAACCATATTCTTTGATCACCTCATCAATGCGTATCACTATTGCAGGATGCTGCTAACACGATACTACGATCAGAGACCCTTCAAGAAACTGTGTGCGATGCCATAATCACAAACGGTGTTGTATGAAAACCATCAAAAATGTGTAAAACGTTTGCGATGGAGGATGCATCAAACACGGTTCAGATTTTAGTTGCGTGTGCGATCCAGGGCATACGCTTCAGTCCAATGAACTGTTTGCGATGAGGCGGAACAAAAGAAACGGGCAGCCTGATGAAGGCGTGTGCGATTTAGAGCATATGGTTCACTCGGATGAACTGTTTGTGATTAGGCAACACAAAAGAAATGGGCGGACAGATGAAGGTGTGTGCGATATACGGCATACTGTTCACTCGGATGAACTGTTTGTGATTAGGCAACACAAAAGAAACAGTCAGCCAAATCAAGGTGTGTGTGATTAAGGGCATACGCTTCAGAAGGATTAAGTGTTTGCGATTAGGCAACAGAACAGAAACTGGTAAGCCAGATCAAAGTGTCTACGATTGATGGCATACACTTCACATGGATGAACTGTTTGCGATTAGCCACAACAAACTGAAACAGTTAGATAGATCAACGTGTGTGCGCTAGACGGGCACACCCATTCTAATTAAAAGACGTGTGCTGACGTTGCCTATTGCGGTGCACCCTATGGTGCAAACACCACGTACGCGGTTGAGAAGGTGTACGTGCCCACGTTACGCCTTCCGGGAATTGTGCCGCACTTATAACCATCAGTAAATTTTGAGCATGCGTCCCATCACATTCCAAATTGCAAACCTGTTCACACCGATCAAAACCTAAACAGTTTCCCATTTAGGGGCGTATTACTACACGGTTATAAATACTACTACTCCAAGATGACTGCACATTCCTCCTCAAATCCTCATCCACAAAAAGTCAAAAACAAACAAGTCATTCATCACCATTCCCTTGCGTCCGCCATGGCCAGCATGAGTTCTGGGTCGAGAGATTGCCACCAGGGGGAGGCGAGCCTGGAAGCGGGAGCACGAGAGATGTCCCACCTCGCCGCGATAGCAGCCAACATATCTCGCCGCACGGCCGTAGCTGCAGAGAGGTCCTGCCACGCCGCCGAAGCAGCACGGAGGACCCGACACATCGTCGATGCAGCAGACTGGTCTGGCTGCGCCGCGGAAGCAGAAGAGATGTCCCGCCGCGCCACGAATGCAGCAGAGATGTCCTCTCTTGTCGCGGCGGCCTGGGAAAATGCCTCACGGGCAGGCGAGGACTCTTACAGGCGCATGTGTGCCCTCGTCCATAGGCAGATGGATCAGATCTCCAGGTGGGCGAGGTTGCAGGATGACCTGAAGCCTCATTTGAACAGTCTACCGACGTCATCTGACAACTAACTAAGAGCAATGCGAAGCTCCGGGCCGAGCGTGACCTGCTGAGGGCGAAGATCGTCGAAAGTGCGGAGCAGCAAGAGCGGACCACTACCTTATTGAAGAGGACCGGCGTCATCGTCGAGAAACTTATGGACGAGAATAACAAGTTGTGCATCGAGCGCAGAAGGCTGATGGAGGAATCCGTGGATGCTCTCAAGCAGCATCTTGAGGACAAGAAAGAGCTCGTCACCGCTCGCCGCGGAGACTAGTTCCCGCGGCCTGCAGAAACACATCAAGAAAGTAGAGATCAGTGAGCCAGATGGTTGTCTTCCTTCTTCTTTTGCCCTTGTGTATTTCGGGCGTTGCCGCATGTGGCTTTTTTAGTTATGTTTCTAAATATGTAAGACAATTATTATCCACTGTCATCGTCCTTATATTCATCATGCTTGCTATAAGTTGCAATCGATGCTATATAGGTCCGTCGGATCTTACATCAAGATCCGTGCAAAACTTTCTTTTCAGATTTTCATTTCTCTCTCTTAAATCTCAGTCCAGTGAGACATATAGCCACGTCGTAGAACAGGTGCTCGGGTGCCATTAATAGAGACGTTGGGAGGGAGGTGGCGGCGGGTAGCGGTCAAAGGGATCTCCTCCTGATGAGCACGCGCAGGGGTCTGATCGCACGCCTCCCATACTCAAATATTACCCCGCACGGCACCTCCTAGCCAATAAAAAAAGGGGACGCGTGGCCGCACGTAATTGGTAAGTTGAACGCCCACGGTTTCAATAATAATTGTGTTTCCGATTTGTAACGTGAAAGGACTTGTTCCAAAATGACTTTGTTGATTGTTAATGTGTGAGCCTTCACAAATCGGATAGAAAAATTACCACATCATGTTGGTGCCATGTCATGAGACCATGCCAAGTTTCATAATTTTCAGGCGTGTTTTGGAATTACAGGAATTAAAAAAACAAGTTTCTCAATCTTTCCGGCCGAGCCACGACACCCAAATGTTTAAATTTCACTCCCATCTCTTGCATGGGACCTAGAAATTCATCCAAGGACACACATGTGATTTTTCAAACAACTTTGGTGCACTGGAGCATGTGCTTGTAGTTCAAATTTGAATTATGCACACTAAATGCCCAGAAACTGAATTAATGTATAAAAAGGCCAAACGAACCCGGAATAATTCCAAAATTTAGCATGGTACTTATATTTGGTCTAATGTGGCTGTGTAAAAAAATAAGGTGGGGGAAGGCAATGTACGCATGTCATTTTGCATATGGAGGTGACACGTTCCCTCTCGGAACCACGAGTCTTCTTGAGGGAAGCTCCGGTTTGCAAGAAGCTTACACCAAAGTTTGTCCCAATTCGGCCAAAAATATCATCCCAGCATGTTGCTACCATGTCATGACATCATGCCAAGTTTCATGATTTTCAGGCGTGTTTTGGAATTACAGGAATTAAAAAACCAAGTTTCTCAATCTTTCCGGCCGAGCCACGACGCCTAGATGTTTGAATTTCACTCCCATCTCTTGCATGGGATCTGGAAATTCACCCAAGGACACACATGTGATTTTTCAAACAACTTTGGTGCACCGGAGCATGTGCTTGTAGTTCAAATTTGAATTATGCACATTAAATGCCCCAAAACTCAATTAATTTATAAAAAAGGCGAAACGAGCCCGGAATAATTCCAAAATTTAGCATGGTACTTATATTTGGTCTAATCTGTCCGTGTAAAAAAATTAAGGCGGGAGAAGGTAGTGTACGTATGTCGTTTCGCACACGGAGGTGACACGTTCCCTCTCGGAACCACGAGCCTTCTTGAGGGAAGCTACGGTTTGCAAGAAGCTTACACCAAAGCTTGTCCCAATTCGGCCAAAAAAATTACCGCAACATCTTCGTGCCATGTCATGACACCATGCCAAGTTTCATGATTTCCAAGTGTGTTTTGGAATTACAGGAATTAAAAAACCAAGTTTATCAATCTTTCCGGCCGAGCCATGGTGCCCAGATGTTTGAATTTCACTCCAATCTCTTGCATGGACCTAGAAATTCACCCAAGGACACACATGTGATTTTTCACACAACTTTGGTGTACTGGAGCCTCTGCTTGTAGTTCAAATTTGAATTATGCACATTAAATGCCCAGAAACTCAATTAATGTATAAAAAGGAGAAACGAGCCCAAAGTAATTCCAAATTTAGCACGGTACTTCTATTTGGTCTAATCTAGATGTGCAAAAAAATTAAGGCGGGAGAAGGCAGTGTACGTATGTTGTTTCGCACACGGAGGTGACACGTTCCCTCTCGAAACCACAAGCCTTCTTGAGGGAAGCTCCGGTTTGCAATAAGCTTACACCAAAACTTGTCCCAATTCGGCCAAAAAATTTACTGCAACATGTTGGTGCCATGTCATGACACCATGCCAAGTTTCATGATTTTCAGCCGTGTTTTGGATTTGCAGGAATTAAAAAACCAAGTTTCTCAATCATTCTGGTTGAGCCACGACACCCAGATGTTTGAATTTTATTCTCATTTCTTGCATGGGACCTATAAATTCACCCAAAGACACACATGTGATTTTTCAGCAAACTTTGGTGCATTGGAGCATGTGCTTGTAGTTCAAATTTGAATTATGCACATTAAATGCCCAGAAACTCAATTAATGCATAAAAATGCCAAACGAACCCGGAATAATTCCAAATTTAAACATGACACTCGTGTACTAGTTGCATGATCACTGTACGTAAATGTTCTAGCATTTCAAACACCATCCTTTCCCTCCGTAACACCATTTTGTCTTTCAAAACATAATCAAAAAATCAGGTATACCACAAACAATTTACTAGAAAGAATCGTGTGGGATGCGATATAAAATATCTTGGTGCGCCGTCTTGTCTGGATTACGTAGGAAGCTTCGTCGTCTACAGTCCACCGTCCCCGCTTGAACCACACTTACACGCCAGTTTCTCGCGGCACCGAGCGAATTTTTTTTGCCACAGCAGAAATATCTATCTCCCCGCCCCTCCCTCCTACCAAAAGCCACATTTCCACTGTTCCTCCTTGCTTTCCAAGTTCAAACCTTCACTACTGCTTACTGGCAGCTCAGCCTCCTCGCCGGGCGACCCTTCTTCTTGCAGTGCCGCATCCTCGCCGGCTACCCTTCTTCTTGCAGTGCCGCGTCCTCACCGGCGACCCTTCTTCTTGCAGTGTCGCCTCCTCGCTGGCGACCCTTCTTCTTGGTGCGTGGCCTCCTTGCCGCCGACCCTTCTTCTTGCTGCGCGGCCTCGTCAATATGGTCAGGTAATCCACACCCCACTGACACCATCCTCCTCCTTTCCCGCCCCACATGCCCCGACTGACGGAGCGACACCTTCCACTGAAATCACTGCCCCCCTCCTCCAATTAAGCGCCGCCCATAGCCATTTTACATGCAGTATAACGTGGAGCTGAGTAGCATGCGGCCGCACGCACGAATGAGGTCGCTATGGCTGACATGCGTGTCGACCGCCAGATCTTGCAGGAGCACCTCGTCTTTGAGGCCACCATCGACACCGCCGCGCGGTTGTCTACTTTAAAATACAGTTCGTGATGTTTTCTCGAGGCCACCGCCAGTGCCTTCTAGTGATTTGTCCTCTGTAATGTTAATATGCAATCTGATGTTCAGTTAACAGTTTGGTCCTCTGAAATGTAATGTTCAGTTAACACTTTGGTCCAACAATTGCTACATTTCGTAGTACTTTTCTCAAGCATTTTTTGTTTTGTTAACTGTCTTATCTTCTAGTACATGTTTCTATTCTGCAATGTCATGCTCAGTTAACTATTTTGGTTCATTTGGTCTGCTGTTCATTTAACTGTTTGGCTCAATTCTGCAATTTGATTTTCATTTGTTGTGGGTACAATTTTGTATTGTTATGGATGTGACACCAATCGAATTTGGCTGTACTCATATTCTACTGATAGTATGGCAACTCTCAATTAACCTGATCAAGGTCTTCCTTATGTGTGTTGCAGGGAAACAATGGGAGACACTGCGGTTTACCATCGAGGTTTGTTCAAGCAGGGTCCTTTGACTAATAGCACATTATTGTGCAGTTGCAGGAATCATTCTAATATTTAGGTTTCTTACAATTTGGTCTTGCACATGTAGTTCCTGCTGTGAGAGGCTTAGACCCACCGTTTGACCCATTTTGCATATAGGGAAATGAGATGTCCATGAATATCAGTCAAGTCAAGAAACTCAGAAAGATTGTTAGGATGAAGAAACTTGCGATGAATAATAGCAAGATCTTTGTTTGCACAATGAAGAAGACATCAGCCAACTATAGGATGGTACCAACTCTTTTACCTTGTTTTTACCCCTTGCGCCATTTCAAAATTTACAACAGCGATTTATGCATAGCCTTGTTTTCAGTACTTTTCAAAGCAGTTCACCGATGATTACCTCTCAAACCACCTGCATGGTCAAGAGGCGAGGAAGGTATTCATTCAACACCCACGGTACAATATTGAAGTCTTGTTGAAGACGACGAAGGTTGGGCGGGTAATTATCCATAGCCACTGGCCTAAAGTTGCAAGGACATTCAACATCATTGAAGGCTCAATATTTGCCTTCCGCTTTTGCAGTTTCCCAGATGAGATTCATCTGTCTATTTACCGTGTAAGATGCTACTTTCCAAAGGTTTTTGATGCTGCATGTGAAACTTGGTGCTGTTGTGTAATGGTGTAACTGAGTGCCAAAGCTATCTGATGTAATTCGATTATGAAATCCTGGTTGCTTTTATACGGATATGAAATATTTGGCGTGTTTTATAAGAAATATCAGTTTGATTAGCACATGGATTATCAATAATGTTGGGGAACGTAGTAATTTCAAAAAAATCCTACGCACATGCAAGATCATGGTGATGCACATTAACGAGAGGGGAGAGTATCGTCTACATACCCTTGTAGACCGTAAGCAAAAGCGTTATGAGAACGCAGTTGATGTAGTCGTACGTCTTCACGATCCGACCGATCCAAGTACCGAACGCACGGCACCTCCGAGTTCAGCACACGTTCAGCTCGATGATGTCCCACGAACTCCGATCCAGCAGAGCTTCACGGGAGAGTTCCGTCAACACGACGGCGTGATGACGGTGATGATGTTGCTACCGACGCAGGGCTTCGCCTAAGCACCGCAACGATATGATCGAGGTGGATTATGGTGGAGGGGGGCACCGCACACGGCTTGGAACAATCAACTTGTGTGTCCTAGGGTGCCCCCTGCCCCCGTATATAAAGGAGCAAGGGGGGCGGCGGCCTCATAGGGTGCGCCCCAAGGGGGGAATCCTACTCCTACTAGGAGTAGGTTCCCCCTTCCCTAGTCCAACTAGGAGGGGAAGGAAAGAGGAGGAGAGGAGAAGGAAAGAGGGGGCCGGCCCCCAAAGCCTTAAACCAATTCGGTTTGGGCCTAGGGGGCACACCCCACACTTCCTTGCTGCCCTCTATTTCCACTAAAGCCCACGAAGGCCCATTGACCCTCCCGGTGAATTCCCGTAACTCTCCGGTACTCCGAAAAATACCCGAATCACTCGGAACCTTTCCGATGTCCGAATATAGTCGTCCAATATATCGATCTTTACGTCTCGACCATTTTGAGACACCCGGTCATGTCCCCGATCTCATCTAGGACTCCAAACTACCTTTAGTACATTAAAACACATAAACTCATAATATCGATCGTCACCGAACGTTAAGCATGCGGATCCTACGGGTTCGAGAACTATGTAGACATGACCGAGACTCATCCCCGGTCAATAACCAATAGCGGAACCTGGATTCTCATATTGGCTCTTACATATTCTACGAAGATCTTTATCGGTCAAAACCGCATAACAACATACATTGTTCCCTTTGCCATCGGTATATTACTTGCCCGAGATTCGATCGTCGGTATCCTCATACCTAGTTCAATCTCGTTACCGGCAAGTCTCTTTACTCATTCCGTAATGCATCATCCCACAACTAACTCATTAGTCACAATGCTTGCAAGGCTTATAGTGATGTGCATTACCGAGTGGGCCCAGAGATACCTCTCCGACAATCGGAGTGACAAATCCTAATCTCGAAATACGCCAACCCAACAAGTACCTTTGGATACACCTGTAGAGCACCTTTATAATCACCCAGTTACGTTGTGACGTTTGGTAGCACACAAAGTGTTCCTCCGGTAAACGGGAGTTGCATAATCTCATAGTCATAGGAACATCTATAAGTCATGAAGAAAGCAATAGCAACAAACTAAACGGTCATCATGCTAAGCTAACGGAATGGGTCAAGTCAATCACATCATTCTCTAATGATGTGATCCCGTTAATCAAATGATAACTCATGTCTATGGCTAGGAAACTTAACCATCTTTGATTCAACGAGCTAGTCAAGTAGAGGCATACTAGTGACACTATGTTTGTCTATGTATTCACACATGTACTAAGTTTTTGGTTAATACAATTATAGCATGAATAATAAACATTTATCATGATATAAGGAAATAAATAATAAATTTATTATTGCCTCTAGGGCATATTTCCTTCAGTCTCCCACTTGCACTAGAGTCAATAATCTAGTTCACAGCTTTATGCGATTAGTTCACATCTCCATGTGACTAATACCCAAAGGGTTTACTAGAGTCAATAATCTAGTTCACATCGCTATGTGTTTAACACCCAAAGAGTGATCATGTTTTTCTTGTGAGAGAATTTTAGTCTACGGGTCTGCAACATTCAAATCCGTATGTATTTCACAAATTTCTATGTCTACAATTCTTTGCACGGAGCTACTCTAGCAAATTGCTCCCACTGTCAGTATGTGTCTAGATTGAGGCTTAGAGTCGTCTAGATTGATGTAAAAAGCTTGCATCGACGTAACTCTTTACGAAGAAATCTTTTATCACCTCCATAACCGAGAAATATTTCCTTAGTCCTCTAAGGATAATTTTGACCGCTGTCCAGTGATCTACTCCTAGATCACTATTGTACTCCCTTGCCAGAATCATGCTAAGGTATAAAATAGGACTGGTAAACAACATAGCATAATTTATAGAACCTATGACTGAGGCATAGGGAATGACTTTTCATTCTCTTTCTATTTTCTGCTGTGGTCGCGTTTTGAGTCTTTACTCAACTTCACACCTTGCAACACAGGCAAGAACTCCTTCTTTGACTGTTCCATTTTGAACTACTTCAAAATCTTGTCAAGGTATGTACTTGTTGAAAAAACTTATCAGATGTCTTGATCTATCTCTATAGATCTTGATGCTCAATGTGTAAGCAGCTTCATCAAGGTCTTTCTTTGAAAAACTCCTTTCAAATACTCCTTTATGCTTTCCAGAAAATTCTACATTCTTTCCAATCAACAATATGTCATTCACATATACTTATCAGAAATGTTGTAGTGCTCCCACTCACTTTCTTGTAAATACAGGCTTCACCGTAAGTCTGTGTAAAACCATATGCTTTGATCACTTTATCAAAACATATATTCCAACTCCAAGATGCTTGCACCAGTCCATAGATGGATCGCTGGAGCTTTCTCACTTTGTTAGCACCTTTAGGATCGACAAAACCTTCTGGTTGCATCATATAAAACTCTTCTTTAAGAAATCCATTAAGGAATGCAGTTTTGACATCCATTTGCCAGATTTCATAAAATGCGGCAACTGCTAACATGATTCGGACAGACTTTTAAGCATCGATATGAGTGAGAAACTCTCATCATAGTCAACACCTTAAACTTGTCGAAAACATTTTGCGACAATTCGAGCTTTGTAGATACTACTATCAGTGTCCGTCTTTCTCTTGAAGATCCATTTATTTTCTAGGGCTTGCCAATCATTGGGCAAGTCAATCAAAGTCCATACTTTGATCTTTATACATGGATCCCATCTTAGATTTCATGACCTTAAGCCATTTCGCAGAATCTGGGCTCATCATCGCTTCCTCATAGTTTGTAGGTTCGTCGTGGTCTAGTAACATGACTTCCAGAAAGGATTACCGTACCACTTTGGTGCGGACCATACTCTGGTTATCCTACGAGGTTCCATAGTAACTTGATCTGAAGTTTCATGGTCATCATCATTTAGCTTCCTCACTAATTGGCATAGAAATCACAAGAACTGATTTCTGTGATGAACTACTTTCCAATTCGAGAGAAGGTACAATTACCTCATCAAGTTCTACATTCCTCCCACTCACTTCTTTCGAGAGAAACTTCTTCTCTAGAAAGGATCCACTCTTAGCAATGAATGTCTTGCCTTTGGATCTGTGATAGAAGGTGTACCCAACTTGTCTCCTTTGGGTATCCTATGAAGACACATTTCTCCGATTTGGGTTTGAGCTTATCAGGATGAAACTTTTTCACATAAGCATCGCAACCCCAAACTTTAAGAAACAACAACTTTGGTTTCTTGCCAAACCACAGTTCATATGGTGTCGTCTCAACGGATTTATATGGTGCCCTATTTAATGTGAATGCAGTTGTCTCTAATGCATAACCCCAAAACGATAGTGGTAAATCGATAAGAGACATCATAGATTGTACCGTATCTAATAAAGTATAGTTACGATGTTCGGACACACCATTACGCTGTGGTGTTCCAAGTGGCGTGAGTTGCGAAACTATTCCGCATTGTTTCAAATTAAGACCAAACTCATAACTCAAATATTCGTCTCCGCGATCACATCGTAGAAACTTTATTTTCTTGTTACGATGATTTTCCACTTCACTCTAAAATTCTTTGAACTTTTCAAATGTTTTAGACTTATATTTCATTAACTAGATATACCCATATCTGCTCAAATCATCTATGAAGGTCAGAAAATAATGATACCTGTCGCAAGCCTCAACACTCATCAGACTGCATACATCAGTATGTATTATTTCCAACAAGTCTGTTGCTCGCTCCATTGTTCCGGAGAACGGAGTCTTAGTCATCTTGCCCATGAGGCATGGTTCACAAGCATCAACTGATTCATAATCAAGTGATTCCAAAAGCCCATCAACATGTATTTTCTTCATGCGCTTTACACCAATATGACCTAAAGGGCAGTGCCACAAATAAGTTGTACTATCATTATTAACTTTGCATCTTTTGGCTTCAATATTATGAATATGTGTATCACTATGATCGAGATTCAATAAACCATTCACCTTGGGTGTATGACCATTGAAGGTTTTATTCATGTAAACAGAACAACAATTATTCTCTGACTTTAAATGAATAACCGTATTGCAATAAACATGATCAAATCATATTCATGCTTAACGCAAACACCAAATAACATTTATTTAGGTTCAACACTAATCCCGAAAGTATAGGGAGTGTGCGATGATGATCATATCAATCTTGGAACCACTTCCAACACACATCATCACTTCACCCTTAATCAGTCTCCGTTCATACTGCAACTCTCGTTTCGAGTTACTAATCTCAACAACTGAACTAGTATCAAATACTGAGGGGTTGCTATAAACACTAGTAAAGTACACATCAATAACAGGTATATCAAATTTACCTTTGTTCACTTTGCCATCCTTCTTATCCGCCAAATACTTGGGGCAGTTATGCTTCCAGTGACCAGTCCCTTTGCAGTAGAAGCACTTAGTCTCAGGCTTAGGTCTAGACTTGGGCTTCTTCACTTGAGCAACAACTTGCTTGCCGTTCTTCTTGAAGTCCCCCTTCTTCCCTTTGCCCTTTTCTTGAAACTAGTGGTCTTGTCAACCATCAACACTTGATGCATTTCTTGATTTCTACCTTCGTCGATTTCAGCATCACGAAGAGCTTGGGAATCGTTTCCGTTATCCCTTGCATATTATAGTTCATCACGAATTTCCAGTAACTTGGTGATAGTGACTAGAGAACTCTGTCAATCACTATCTTATCTAGAAGATTAACTCCCACTTGATTCAAGTGATTGTAGTACTCAAACATTCTGAGCACATGCTCACTAGCTGAGCTATTCTGCTCCATCTTGTAGGCAAAGTGCTTGTCAAAGGTCCCATACCTTTTGGCACAAACATGAGTATGAGATACCAATTTCAACTCTTGGAACATCTTATATGCTCCGTGGTGTTCAAAACATTTTGAAGTCCCGGTTCTAAGCCGTAAAGCATGGTGCACTAAACTATCAAGTAGTCATCATACCGAACTTGTCAAACGTTCATAACGTCTGCATCTGCTCCTGCAATAGGTCTGTCACCTAGCGATGCATCAAGGACATAATTCTTCTATGCAGCAATGAGGATAATCCTCAGATCATGGACCTAGTCCGCATCATTGCTACTATCATCTTTCAACATAGTTTTTCTCTAGGAACATATCAAAAAAATGAACTGGGAGCTATATCGCAAGCTATTGATCTACAACATAGATATGCAAATACTATCAGGACTAAGTACATGATAAATTAAAGTTCAATTAATCATATTACTTAAGAACTCCCACTTTGATAGACATCCCTCTAATCATCTAAGTGATCACGTGATCCAAATCAACTAAACCATGACCGATCATCACGTGAAATGGAGTAGTTTTCAATGGTGAACATCACTATGTTGATCATATCTACTATATGACTCGTGCTTGACCTTTCGGTCTCAGTGTTCCAAGGTCATATCTGCATATGCTAGGCTCGTCAAGTTTAACCTGAGTATTTCTGCGTGTGCAAAACTGGCTTGCACCCATTTTATGTGAACGTAGAGCTTATCACACCCAATCATCACGTGGTGTCTCGGCACAATGAACTTTGGCAACAGTGCATACTCAGGGAGAACACTTGTACCTTGAAATTTAGTGAGAGATCGTCTTATAAAGGTACCGTCGAACTAAGCAAAATAAGATGTATAAAAGATAAACATCACATGCAATCAAAATATGTGACATGATATGGCCATCATCATCTTGTGCTTTTGATCTCTATCTCCAAAGTACCGTCATGATCTCCATCGTTACCGGCATGACACCATGATGTCCATCGTCTTTATCTCTATCAATGTGTCGTCACATAGTCGTCTCGCCAACTATTACTCTCGCAACTATTCCTATCGCATAGTGATAAAGTAAAGCAATTGTTTGGTGCTTGCATCTTATGCAATAAAGAGACAACCATAAGGCTTCTACCAATTGCCGATAACTTCAGCAAAACATGATCATCTCATACAACAACTTATATCTCATCACGTCTTGACCATATCACATCACAACATGCCATGCAAAAACAAGTTAGACGTCCTCTACTTTGTTGTTGCAAGTTTTACGTGGCTGCTACGGGCTGAGCAAGAACCATTCTTACCTACGCATCAAAAAACCACAATGTGGTATGGTGATTGCTTTTTGATCTTCAGAAAGAACCATGTTCATTGAATCCGATTCAACTAAAGCTGGAGAAACATACACCCGCTAGCCAACTGTGTGCGAAACACGTCGGTGGAACCGGTCTCGCGTAAGCGTACGCGTAATGTCGGTCTGGGCCGCTTCATCCAACAATGTCGCTGAATCAATAATAAACTAGTGACGGCAAGCAATATGTATATACCCACGCCCACAACTCCTTTGTGTTCTACTCGTGCATATGACATCTACGCATAAATCTGGCTCTGATGCCACTGTTAGGGAACGTAGTGATTTCAAAAAAAATCCTACGCACACGCAAGATCATGGTGATGCACAACAACGAGAGGGGAGAGTATCGTCTATGTACCCTTGTAGACCGTAAGCGGAAGCGTTATGAGAATTTGGTTGATGTAGTCGTACATCTTCACGATCCGACCGATCCAAGCACCAAAGCATGGCACCTTCGAGTTCAGCACACGTTTAGCTCGGTGACGTCCCATGAACTCAGATCCAGCAGAGCTTCATGGGAGAGTTCTGTCAGCACGACGGCATGATGACAGTGATGATGTTGCTACTGACGCAGGGCTTCACCTAAGCACCGCTATGATATGATCGGGGTGGATTATGGTGGAGGGGGGCACCGCACACGGCTTGGAACAATCAACTTGTGTGTCCTAGGGTGCCCCCTACCCCCGTATATAAAGGAGCAAGGGGAGGGGGCCGGCGGCCTCATAGGGTGCGCCCCAAGAGGGGAATCCTACTCCTACTAGGAGTAGGTTCCCCCTTTCCTAGTGCTACCTCTTGAGCACTGTGTTGGTTTTCCCTTGAAGAGGAAAGGGTGATGCAGCAGAGTAGCGTAAGTATTTCCCCCAATTTTTGAGAACCAAGGTATCAATCCAGTAGGAGGCCACGCACGAGTCCCTCGCACCTACACAAACAAATAAACTCCTCGCAGCCAACACGATAAAGGGGTTGTTAATCCCTTCACGGTCACCTACGAGAGTGAGACCTGATAGATATGATAAGATAGTATTTTTGCTATTTTTATGATAAAGAGAAATAAAGATGCAAGTAAAATAAATGGCAAAGGAAATAACTAAGTATTGGAATATTAATATGATGGAAAATAGACCCGGGGGCCATAGGTTTCACTAGAGGCTTCTCTCGAGAGCATAAGTATTACGGTGGGTAAACAAATTACTGTTGAGCAATTGACAGAATTGAGCATAGTTATGAGAATATCTAGGTATGATCATGTATATAGGCATCACGTCCGAGACAAGTAGACCGACTCCTGCCTGCATCTACTACTATTACTCCACACATCGACCGCTATCAAGCATGCATCTAGAGTATTAAGTTCAAGAGAACAGAGTAACGCTTTAAGCAAGATGACATGATGTAGAGGGATAAACTCATGCAATATGATATAAACCTCATCTTGTTATCCTCGATGGCAACAATACAATACGTGCCTTGCTGCCCCTACTGTCACTGGGAAAGGACACCGCAAGATTGAACCCAAAGCTAAGCACTTCTCCCATTGCAAGAAAGATCAATCTAGTAGGCCAAACCAACCTGATAATTCGAAGAGACTTGCAAAGATAACCAATCATACATAAAAGAATTCAGAGAAGATTCAAATATTGTTCATAGATAAACTTGATCATAAACCCACAATTCATCGGTCTCAACAAACACACCGCAAAAGAAGATTACATCGAATAGATCTCCACAAGAGAGGGGGAGAACTTTGTATTGAGATCCAAAAAGAGATAAGAAGCCATCTAGCTAATAACTATGGACCCGTAGGTCTGAAGTAAACTACTCACACTTCATCAGAGGGGCTATGGTGTTGATGTAGAAGCCCTCCATGATCGATACCTGATGAAGCTATGTACCTAGGGTAGGGTCATGGACCTGTCCTAACTGCCCTACCCAAGGACATCTCTAGAAGGAATCACCTTTCAATCGACTTGGAGGCGTTCCACTCGACAGACTCGAAGACACTCGACCAAGAAGCAATCACTCGACCAAGACCCAACCACTCGACGGCCAGGAGACCTAAAGACACTCCCACGCTAATGGTCGGTCATTAAGTAGCTTTTATGGTCATCATAGCACTTTATTAGGGGCGTTACCAGTAACGCCTGACCTTAATGTACTTAAAACCCTGCATAACTGAGGGCCGGAGGGGTCGGGCGAACTCTATATAAGCCACCCCCCTCCTCAGTGTAAAGGGTTCGCACCCCTGTGATTCATACACACATAATCCAGTCGACCGCCTCCGGGCTCCAAGACGTAAGGCTATTACTTCCTCCGAGAAGGGCCTGAACTCGTAAACCTCGTGTGCTTACAACTACTCCATAGCTAAGATCTTGCCTCTCCATACCTACCCCCCTACATTACTGTCAGACTTAGAACCACGACAGTTGGCGCCCACCATGGGGCAGGTGTCTTAGCGATTTGTTGGAGGAGTTGCGATCTTTTCCGATCCAAATCATCATGGTTTCTGGCGGAGTTTTGGTGGAGGGCCGCGAGATCCGTCTCAGCACGCTCACGTTCATCGCCGACGACTCCGCGTGGCTTCAGGAGGCTCCGCTCGACGTGGACGCACTCCCTGTCCGCGGGGCAACGCACTTTCACGCGTGCGTCCGCGGCGTCCTCTTGCGGCAACCGTCGACCCATTATCGGTCGGCCCCTGTGTTGTCCTCCCTCCTTGTTTCCCGCCGGCGCAAGCGCTCCGGTCGGTCGAGACTTTAGTGGTGGGTGAGACACGCGGTGGCACGCCAGTCAGCCACCCCTCAAGTCGCGGCGATCGAGCCCGACGAATCCCTCTACGGCCTGTTCGACCTATCGACTGGCTCCGCAGAGACCGCATTCGAGTGCGACAGCAGTGATCCGGCGGCGGAGGTTCTGATGGTCGATGGATCGCGCAGTCCTCCCGGTTTTCCCCGCACCGATGGAGGCGCAGGTGGAGGCGACCCGTCGCATCCCCATGAGGAATATCTCCCTGAGCCTCTCACGTCGCTACAGAGAGAAGAACTTCGTCGCCGGAACATGGATGCACTGCACACTCCTATCGTTGGAGAAACCCCCGAGGCTTGTGCCTTGGAGGATGCGCGCCTGGCAAACTTGGCTGAGCGCACTCGACTGGAGAACCTCCAGCAAGCACTCAACGAGCGTGCGCAACAATGGGTTCCAGAATCCAGTCAACGTCAGCTCTTTCCGCCCCCGCAGGTATATCGAACTCCGATTCAGAATTTAGCAGCTGCAGCCCGTATAGCAGAGTCGATTCAGCCTTCCCAGTCAGAGGCTGGCAGAGGCTTGCTGTAGATCAGAGCGTTACTCTGGGCAGCAGGAGACCAGAACTCCGTTGTTTCTCAGTCGCGGAACAGGATTCATAGCAGATCCATTGCTGCAGACACAGTCCAGTCGGCTCATAGCCCAAGATCGCCCCCGAGGCGTGAGGGACATGGGGACCAGCGTGATCAGTATGGGAACCGTGAGTAGTATGATCACCGATTCGATCATGATGATCGATGTCGAGTGCCCACCCCTCCCCCGAGGAGTGGATCATATGTGCCTCGACAGCAGGATGACAGGCGCCCTCATAGTGTTGGGCGAAGGATTCCAGTCGAGCTCAGGGAACCAGGCTTTGATGCGAGATCCATTCTCGTTCAAGGTTTGGTCGACAGGAACAGAGCTCACCGAGAAGGTCACGACAGAGATGCACCTACCAGCAGCAGAGTACATGTTTCGGGGCCAGAGTGCTTTAGTAGAGCCATCAGGGCCACTGTGATTCCTCCCAACTTCAGTTGGCGACTGGAGTCAGTAAGTTCACTGGTGAGTCCAAGCCCGATACTTGGCTTGAAGACTACCGAGTGGCTGTCCAGATTGGCGGTGGCAATGATGAAGTGGCCATGAAGCACCTGCCTCTCATGTTGGAGGGCTCGGCCAGAGCGTGGCTGAATCAGTTAGCACCCAACAACATTTACACTTGGGAAGATCTCGTCCGAGTGTTTATCACCACATTTGAAGGAACATGCAAACGACCGGCAGGGCTGACGGAACTGCGGTCTTGCGTGCAGAAGCCGAATGAAACTTTGAGGGATTACATCCAGAGATGGATCACGTTACATCACACGGTAGAGAATGTGCCTGATCACCAAGTAGTCTATGCCTTCAAAGAAGGCATCAAGTACAGAGAACTGAATCTGAAATTCTGTCGAACCGGAGAGATGTCTCTGAATTGGATGATGGAGATTGCCACCAAGTACACTAATGGTGAAGATGAGAATCGACTCCGGAGTGGCAAGCACAAGTCAGTCGCCCAAGAAACCGGAGGAAGAAATTCCAATCGGAAACAGAAGCGGATAGCCGAGCCAGCTGCTCCTGGGGAAGCCTTGGCTGTAACTCAAGGAAAGTTTAAGGGGAAACCCAAAGGGCCTTGGAACCCCAAGAAAGTTAAAGACCAAGACGGAAATGATGTGTTGGATTTGCCATGTCACATCCACACCAATAAAGATGAAGAGGGTAAGCTCATTTACCCGAAACACACCACTCGACAGTGTCGGCTCTTGATCCAGCGGTTCCAGGGCAAACAACCCAAAGATAAGGAAAAGGAGTCGGACAAAGTTGAGGACAAGGAAGATAGTGATGATGGATACCCCCAGGTCAATTCCACCTTGATGATTTTTGCTGATGTTGAAAGCAAAAGTCGACTGTAAGTTATCAACCGTGAGGTGAATATGGTTGCTCCGGCGACACCCAGTTATCTGAAGTGGTCTCAGAATGCCATCACATTCGACCAGTCCGATCACCCAACGCACATTGCCACCCCTGGGAGGCAAGCTTTGGTGGTCGACCCAGTTGTTGAAGGCACTCGACTGACCAAAGTCTTGATGGATGGTGGCAGTGGTTTGAACATACTGTATGCTGAGACATTGAAAGGGATGGGCATTCTGATGTCCAGACTCAGTACCAGCAACATGAGTTTCCATCGAGTCATTCTTGGGAAGAAGGCTGAGTCACTCGGCCAAATTGCTCTTGATGTGTTTTTCAGTGATTCCAAGAATTACCGCAAAGAAAAGTTGACGTTCGAAGTTGTGGATTTCCAGAGTGCTTATCACGCTATTTTGGGCAGGCCAGCTTATGCAGGCTTCATGGCTCGACCATGTTATGTGTATCTCAAATTGAAGATGCCTGGTCCCAAAGGTGTGATCACTGTTACGGGCAATCGGAAGAAAGCAGAAGAGTGTTTTCAGAAAGGCTCAAGGATCGCCGATGCTCAGATGGCAGTGGTAGAGCTGCAGGAGTACCAGAAGACTACATACCCGAGTGATTTGTTGCGAGCCAAGAAGCCCGCTACAGAATCAGCTTTTCAGTCGTCTGGTGAAACGAAGCCGGTTCACATTCACCCGACCGATCCTAGTGCTGCTCCGACTCATATCTCAACAACACTCGATTCCAAATAGGAAGAAGCTCTCATCCAGTTCCTCCATGAGAACTGGGACATCTTCGCATGGAAGCCTACTGACATGCCGGGTTTTCCCAGGGAGCTGGCTGAGCACCGCCTACGAGTCGACCCAAAAGTGAAACCTGTCAAAGAACATCTCCGATGGTCCGCCGTCCAGAAGAGAAAGGCTATTGGTGAGGAGGTGGCTCGGCTCTTAGCAGCAGAGTTCATCCGAGAGATTTACCACTCCGAGTGGCTCGCCAACATTGTCATGGTCCCTAAGAAGGACAAGTCACTTCGCATCTGCATTGACTTTAAACATATCAATCGGGCCTGCCCGAAAGATCATTTTCCTCTCCCCTGCATCGATCAGATAGTCGACTCAACTGCGCGATCTGAGCGACTGTCTTTTTTAGACGCCTATTCCGGGTACCATCAGATCCGTCTGTATGGACCTGACAAGATCAAAACAGCTTTCATCACTCCATTCGGGTGCTTCTGTTATGTTACCATGCCATTCGGCCTCAAGAATGCCGGAGCCACGTTCATGAGGATGATTCAGAAGTGTTTGCTCACTCAAATCAGTCGGAATGTGGAAGCATACATGGATGATATTGTGGTCAAGTCACGGAAGGGTTCCGACCTGCTAACTGACCTTGCTGAAACCTTTGCCAACCTTAGGAGGTATGATATCAAGCTTAATCCATCAAAGTGCACATTCGGAGTTCCTGGCGGAAAGTTACTCGGTTTTCTCGTTTCCGAACGGGGAATCGACGCCAATCCAGAAAAAGTTAGTACTATACTCCGGATGAAACGTCCTGTGCGAGTGCATGACGTCCAGAAGCTTACTGGTTGCTTGGCCGCTTTAAGTCGATTCATCTCTTGTCTCGGTGAAAAGGCATTGCCTCTTTCCCGATTGATGAAGAAGCCAGACAAGTTCGAGTGGACTCCTAAAGCTGATGCAGCGTTTGCAAAGCTCAAAGCTCTGCTCTCCACCCAGCCGGTGCTTGCTGCCCCAATCAGCAAAGAGCCTTTGCTGATTTACATCGCAGCCATGGGACAAGTCGTCAGTACGGTAGTTACGGCCGAGCGGGAAGAAGAAGGAAAAGCCTTCAAAGTTCAGTGCCCAGTATATTATGTTTCCAAAGTTTTGACCCCATCGAAGCAAAGATATCCTCATTATCAGAAGCTTGTATATGGGATTTATATGACCACAAAGAAGGTTGCTCACTACTTCTCTGATCATTCCATTATAGTCGTCAGCGACGCTCCATTGTCAGAGATCCTGCACAACAGAGATGCAACTGGTCGAGTGGCAAAATGGGCGATTGAACTCCTTCCTCTAAATATCAAGTTTGAGGCAAAGAAATCTATCAAGTCCCAAGCAATAGCAGATTTCGTCGCCGAGTGGATTGAACAACAACTGTCGACTCAGATTCACTCAGAGCATTGGACCATGTTCTTCGATGGTTCCAGAATGCTAAATGGTTCTGGTGCCGGGGTAGTATTGGTCTCCCCCCGAGGAGATAAGCTCAGATATGTTCTTCAAATCCACTTTGATTCCTCCAATAACGAAGCAGAATATGAAGCACTTTTATATGGGTTGCGCATGGCCATTTCACTCGGCGTCCGTCACCTCATGGTCTATGGCGACTCAGATTTGGTGATTAATCAAGTGATGAAGGAGTGGGATGTCAGAAGTCCAGCCATGACTGGTTATTGCAATGCGGTGAGAAAGCTGGAGAAGAAATTCGAGGGGTTAGAACTTCATCACATACCCCGACTGAAAAATCAAGCAGCTGATGATTTGGCGAAAATAGGTTCCAAAAGAGAAACCATTCCCAGCAATGTGTTTTTGGAACACATCCACACACCATCAGTTCAGGAGGATCCCTTCACTGAAGAAGCCCCGCAGCCAAAAAGTGCCACGGATCCGATTGAAGTTGAAGTTCCAGTTGTGGTCGACCTGATCATGGAAGTTTTGGTCATCACTCCCGGCTCGACGGTACCATACATCGCGTACATCCTAAGGAAAGAACTCCCAGAGGACGAAGAAGAGGCTCGACAGATCGTCCATCGATCCAAGGCCTTTACAGTCATAAAGGGACATTTGTATAGAGAAAGCGCGACTGGAGTCAGTCAGAGGTGTATAACACCAGAAGAAGGTCAGATAATCCTTGATGATATCCACTCGGGGACCTATGGTCATCATGCGTCCTCTCGGACCATTGTGGCTAAAGCATACCGAGCGGGATTCTACTGGCCAAGGGTGAATGAAATGGCGAAAAAGATAGTCGACAAATGTGAAGGATGTCAGTTTTACTCCAATATGTCGCACAAACCCGCGTCAGCCCTGAAAACCATTCCACTCGTCTGACCCTTCGCTGTTTGGGGACTGGACATGGTTGGACCGCTGAGAACGGGCAGGAGCGGCTTCACTCATGTGCTAGTAGCAGTCGACAAGTTCACCAAATGGATTGAAGCTAAGCCTATCAAGAATCTTGATGCTTGCACTGCTATCAGTTTCATCGGAGAGTTGATATTCAGATATGGAGTTCCGCACAGCATCATCACTGACAATGGGTCAAATTTCGATTCTGACAAATTCAGAGCCTTTTGCGCCTCTCAAGGCACACGAGTCGACTATGCTTCAGTCGCTCACCCCCAGTCGAATGGACAAGCGGAAAGAGCAAATGGCTTAATTCTCAAAGGACTGAAACCTCGACTGATGCGTGATCTCAAGCACGCAGCAGGTGCATGGGTCGACAAGCTTCACTCAGTTCTTTGGGGATTGAGGACAACCCCGAACCGATCAACTGGAAGAACCCCATTATTTCTGGTCTACGGAGCCGAAGCAGTTTTGCCGAGTGACCTGCTTCACAACGCACCCCAAGTCGAGCTCTACTCTGAAGATGAAGCAGAACAAGCCCGGCAGGACGTAGTCGACCTCCTGGAAGAAGAAAGAGAAATGACCATGATCTGATCGACCATCTATCAGCAAGACTTGCGTCGATTCCATGCCAGAAATGTGAAGAGTCGAGCCTTCCAAGAAGGAGACTTGGTCCTCCGAGTGGATCAACAGAAACCACACAAACTCTCTCCTACTTGGGAAGGTCCCTTCATAGTCACCAGAGTCCTCCACAATGGAGCGTACCACCTTTACAATGTCGATCGCCAGATTGATGAGCCACGAGCCTGGAATGCGGAGCTGCTCCGCCCCTTTTATACTTGAATTCTCACTCGGATGAGATGTAATAAGAAAAACTTCTGTAGTTTATTTATCAAAGACAAGAGCGTTATAATTTCCCAGTGATTGTTATTGTTTCTGTTTGCGTGAGAAAGCCCCCAGTGGGTGGCTTAGCTGCGAATCCGTTTCGCCTAAGTTTGTAAAAATAATTTCCTACCGAGTGGTGAGCCAGCCTCTCACTCGGAGGCTTAGCTGTGAACCTGTTTCGCCTAAGTGTTTGAAAATCCTACCGAGTGGTGAGCCAGCCTCCCACTCGGGGGCTTAGCTGCGAACCCATTTCGCCTAAGTGTTTGAAAATCCTACCGAGTGGTGAGCCAGCCTCCCACTCGGGGGCTTAGCTGCGAACCCGTTTTGCCTAAGTGTTTGAAAATCCTACCGAGTGGTGAGCCAGCCTCCCACTCGGGGGCTTAGCTGCGAACCCGTTTCGCCTAAGTATTTGAAAATCCTACTGAGTGGAGAGCGACCCTCCCACTCGGGGGCTTAGCTGCAGTCCAGTACTCGCCTAAGTTTGAAAAATCCTATCGAGTGGGGAGCGACCCTCCCACTCAGAGGCTTAGCTGCAGTCCAGTACTCGCCTAAGTATTTGAAAATCCTACCGGGTGGGGAGCGACCCTCCCACTCGGGGGCTTAGCTGCAGTCCAGTACTCGCCTAAGTATTTGAAAATCCTACCGAGTGGAGAGCGACCCTCCCACTCGGGGGCTTAGCTGCAGTCCAGTACTCACCTAAGTTTGAAAATCCTACCGAGTGGAGAGCGACCCTCCCACTCGGGGGCTTAGCTGTAGTCCAGTACTCGCCTAAGTGTTTGAAAATCCTACCGAGTGGAGAGCGACCCTCCCACTCGGGGGCTTAGCTGCAGTCCAGTACTCGCCTAAGTTTGAAAATCCTACCGAGTGGAGAGCGACCCTCCCACTCGGGGGCTTAGCTGCAGTCCAGTACTCGCCTAAGTATTTGAAAATCCTACCGAGTGGAGAGCGACCCTCCCACTCGGGGGCTTAGCTGCAGTCCAGTACTCGCCTAAGTTTGAAAAATCCTACCGAGTGGAGAGCGACCCTCCCACTCGGAGGCTTAGCTGCAGTCTAGTACTCGCCTAATTTTGAAAAATCCTACCGAGTGGAGAGCGACCCTTCCACTCGGGGGCTTAGCTGCAGTCCAGTACTTGCCTAAGTATTTGAAAATCCTACCGAGTGGAGAGTGACCCTCCCACTCGGGGGCTTAGCTGCAGTCCAGTACTCGCCTAAGTTTGAAAAATCATACCGATTGGAGAGCGACCGTCCCATTCGGAGGCTTAGCTGCAGTCCAGTACTCGCCTAAGTTTCAAAAATCCTACCGAGTGGAGAGCGACCCTCCCACTCGGAGGCTTAGCTGCAGTCCAGTACTCGCCTAAGTACGAAACACATCCCAATCTGCAAGGACGACGAAGTGCAGGTCGACTGCCACCTTCTCCTTCGGAGCTTCGCCACAAATGCAACGTTCGCTCCATCCCGACCCACAAGGACGATGAGGTGCAGGTCGACTGCTACTGAGGGAGTCCTGGATTAGGGGGTGTTCGGATAGCCGAACTATACCTTCCGCCGGACTCCCGGGCTATGAAGATACAAGACTGAAGACTCCGTCCCGCATCCGGAAGGGACTTTCCTTGGCGTGGAAGGCAAGCTTGAAGATACGGATGATCAGATCTCCTACCATTGTAACCGACTCTATGTAACCCTAACCCTCTCCGGTGTCTATATAAATCGGAGGGTTTTAGTCCGTAGGACAACATACACATCAACAATCATACCATAGGCTAGCTTCTAGGGTTTAGCCTCTCTGATCTCGTGGTAGATCAACTCTTGTAATACCCATACCATCAATATTAATCATGCAGGATGTAGAGTTTTACCTCCATCGAGAGGGCCCGAACCTGGGTAAAACTTCGTGTCCCCTGCCTCCTGTTACCATCCGGCCTAGACGCACAGTTCGGGACCCCCTACCCGAGATCCGCCGGTTTTGACACCGACATTGGTGCTTTCATTGAGAGTTCCTCTGTGTCGTCGCCGTCAGGCCCGATGGCTCCTACGATCATTAATGGCGATGCAGTCCAGGGTGAGATCTTCCTCCCCGGACAGATCTTCGTCTTTGGCGGCTTCACACTGTGGGCCGATTCACTTGGCCATCTAGAGCAGATCGAAAGCTACGCCCCTGGCCGTGAGGTCAGATTCGGAAGTTTAAACTACACGGCCGACATCCGTGGGGACTTGATCTTCGACGGATTCGAACCACTGCCGAGGGCGCCGCACTGTCACGACGAGCATGATCTAGCTCTGCCGCCGAGCAGTACCCTGGAGGCCGCACCCGCGTCGGCTCCGACCCCTAGTTCGGAGCCGGCCGTGCCGATCGAGGACGGGTGGTTGGATGCCGCCTCGGGGGCTGAGATCCCAACGGCGATCGAGCCAAACACCAGCCCCGCACTCCACGAGACTCGTGACTCCGAGGAGCCGGACTCCTCTCTGGACTCCGAACCCCCCGCGCCCCTGCCAATCGGATTCGATTGGGCACCGGTCATGGAGTTTACTACCGCGGACATCTTTCAGCACTCGCCCTTCGGCGATATTCTGAAGACACTGGAGTCTCTCTCTCTATCAGGAGAGCCCTGGCCGGACTATGGTCAGCAAGGTTGGGATTCGGACGATGGAGAAGTTCAAAGCCCACCCACCACCCACTTGGTAGCCACTGTCGACGATTTAACCGACATGCTCGACTTCGACTCCGACGACATTGACGATATGGACGCCGATGAAGGAGACGATAAAGAACTAGCGCCTATTGAGCCCTGGAGTGCCACCTCGTCATACGACGTATACATGGTGGATGCACCAAAAGATGACGGCGAGGAGCGGAGGGACGCACCGAAGGATTGTTTCCTGGAAAAGCAGTCAAAGCGGCGACGCAAGAGCCGCCCCAAAACCCGCCTCGATAGAAATAGCGATCACACAGACCCAGCGCTGGAGCAGGGCGAACCGCTGCCGAACAACGGCAATCCGGATAATCAAACTGAACAAACAAATCCTATCAGGGATAATGGTTCGGACGACATAACGCCGGACAGGCACCCGGAGCAGCAGAATGCCCGTAAAAGGCTCGTTGCCACCGCGAGGAGCCTTAAAAAGCAGAAGCGAAGGCTCAAGGCCGTGCAAGACATGCTCCAATTCAGATGGAGCAAGACAACACCGTAGCAAGGTACGGCGACAATCGCCCCTCCAAGAGCTACCCAAAGCGGAAGCTGCTACCCGAATTCGATGAGGAGGCCTCAAACCCCCCACAACCAAATATCAAAGCAGCCACCCGGTCGGATAAACAACCCCTTTACCACCGCAGGACGGCATGCAACATCGCTCACAATACAACATGCGACCCATGCGAGGGCTCGCACCCAAAGGACGGTGCAACAAGATCCATCTATGGACCACGCAAGCGCACCCCAGCATACAATGCAACACAACAAACATCCGAACAACGCGGCACACCCAGCTACAGGGGTGCCGCACACCCCCTATGTTTCACCGATGAGGTGCTGGACCACGAATTCCCAGAGGGATTCAAGCCCGTAAACATAGAGGCATACGACGGAACAACAGACCCTGGGGTCTGGATTGAGGACTATATCCTCCATATACATATGGCTCGAGGGGATAATATCCATGCCATCAAGTACTTACCTCTCAAACTCAAAGGGCCAGCTCGTCACTGGCTCAAAGGCCTCCCCGAAAGCTCCATTGGAAGTTGGGAAGAGCTCGAAGACGCCTTTCGGGCAAACTTTCAAGGGACGTATGTCCGACCTCCGGATGCGGACGACCTGAGTCACATAACTCAACAGCCCGGAGAGTCAGCCCGAAAGCTTTGGAATAGGTTTCTTACTAAAAAGAACCAGATTGTCGACTGTCCGGACGCCGAAGCCTTAGCGGCTTTCAAGCACAGCGTCTGCGACGAATGGCTCGCCAGACACCTCGGCCAAAACAAGCCGAGAACGATGGCCGCATTAACAAACCTCATGACCCGCTTTTGCGCGGGTGAGGACAGCTGGCTAGCCAGATGCAGCACCAGCGACCCCAGTACATCTGAAGTTAGAGATGGAAACGGGAAATCACGGCGCAACAGCAATAACAAACGCCGGAATAAAGAAGACAGCACGAAGGGCACGGCAGTAAACGCCGGATTCAAAGTCCCTCGGTCAAACCAAAAGCCGCCCTCCAAAGGCACCAGGGATGAACTGTCCAGCCTCAACAAAATCCTGGACCAAGTATGTCAGATCCATAGTACCCCTAGCAAACCTGCTAATCATACCCACAGAGAATGTTGGGTCTTCAAGCAGTCCGGCAAGCTTAACGCCATACACAAGGGGGAGGATACACCAAGTGAAGACGAGGACGACCCTCCCAAGCAAGACAAGGGGGGACAAAAGAAATTTCCACCCGAAGTCAAAACAGTAAACGTGTTACACGTGATCAAGAGAAAAAACAATGCGGCACTCCCTGAAAAATATACCCAAGTGCCTGTCACCGCGAAGTCCCGCCACTGGTCGTCCCAACCGATCACCTTCGACCATCGCGATTACGCATCAAGTACCCGGCATGCAGGATGGGCTGCCCTGGTATTAGACCCAGTAATTGGCGGATACCACTTCACACGAGTCTTGATGGATGGCGGCAGTAGCCTAAACCTAATATATCAAGATACAATCCGCGGGATGGGGTTAGACCCAACACAAATTCGCCATAGCAATACTACCTTTAAAGGAGTAACGCCAGGCCCAGGGGCTCGTTGTACGGGCTCCCTCCTACTACAAGTTATATTCGGCTCCCCCGATAACTTCCGTCGCGAGCATTTAACTTTCCACGTCGCTCCGTTTAAAAGTGGCTATCAAGCACTACTCGGACGCGAAGCTTTCGCTCGCTTTAATGCAATACCACACTACGCCTCCCTAACACTCAAGATGCCCGGTCCTCGTGGCATCATTTCAGTGCACGGAAGTATCAAGCGATCTCTGCGCGCCGAAGAGAGTGAGGCTGCCTTGGCAGCCGCACAATAAAGGCGCCCGGACCAGCAAAAGCATCCAATAGGTCGTCAAGACCTCAGTCACAACTAATCAAGTCCGGCGCCTCTACTCATATCGAATAAACGGTCACACCCCTATCTTTCAAAAGTACAAGGGGCTCAACGCACGCAGACGAGTGGCGATTTCTTCTTATCTTGAATTATACATGGTTTCTTTAGAAAACTATCCTTTTGCACGACAACCTTTTCACCTAAATTCCTCTCTTTTACAGATGATCATCGTGCTACACCCGTCCAGGATACGGCACAACGGAGACACAGGCGCAGACGTGCAGCAGGGACCCGACCCAAGGATTCTTTTTAGATTAAGACCCTGCGTAAACCTTTTTTACTGTCTCTTGTTGATACATATCCACTGTTGAGTAGGATGCTGACGTCTTGGCATGTGGCCACGCCAGAACAATGCACGTACCTGGACACAAGGGGCTTCTTACAAAGGCCATTCTTCAGGCCCGGTTTATACCACAAAGACCGAATACCTTAGGGAGTGTTCGGCGTCGCGAGTTTGGCTCTATATGCATCAGCTCCGAATCATTGTCTTTGGTCAAATGTTGGGTTTGCCCGGCTCCTGCGTTTTGGTGCCTTACGTTCCGCTTTACCGGCTAAGGTAGCACCAGGAGAACTACTGCGATTGTGCCCTGGTTTATCCGGACGAGCACCTCAGTAGAGAAAGCCGAAAACTGACTGTCATGATCTAGCGTGAGACTGGTCAACCACTCGATGACTCATGGGAATGTTAGAATTCCTTCGCTTTAACGAAGGGCCGCTTTCTGGCCAGGCATATACGCACCCAGGATCGGGAGAGTGCGGAGCCACCAGGGGCTATCTAGTAGCCCCACTGTCAAACTCCTATGGCTAAGTGAAAGTGTTAAAGCATTATAGTCCGGTAGCCTCACTCGCTCCGCTATCACCTCCTTAATAGGACCAAGACGTTGGGTTAAGTGTGAACGCGTGTTTCTGCGAACACCTCCGCATTACATGCGTGGGGGTTGAAGCCGACGACTGCAATCTTTCAGGTTATACTCATGTATACATAAACGGCCGCCCAGGAGGCATCACATTACTTTCAGGCAAAAGTATAAAAGTAGCCTCATAAAAATTTATAAAAGTATTTCGCTTACAATGAGATTACATGTCACTCAAACATAATATTTTTTGAGCACTGGGTCTCTATCAAACGCGCACCCTCAAGTACTTCCTCAAGGTAGTGCTCAGCAGCCCTTCGACCTATGGCCGAATCCTGCGCTGCAACAGTGGTAGCATCCATCTCTGCCCAGTACGCTTTAGCACGGGCAAAGGCCATCCGTGCGCCTTCTATGCACGCCGACCTCTTCATCGCATTTATGCGCGGCACCACATCGAGGACCTGCTGCACCAAGCTGAAATAGCTGCTCGGTTTTGACCTTCCAGGCCATAGCTGATCCACAATAGACCTCATGGAGAGTCCGGACAACCTATTCAGTTTGGCCCATTCGGCTAATTGGTCCGTCAACGAAAGCGGACGCTCGGGAGAAAGGAATTGCTTCCAAAACAGCTGGTCTACTTCGCGGTCCGTATGACTCTGGAAGTACTTGGCCGCATCGGCAGCGCTCGCCGCCAAATCCATATACGCATCCTCCGAACTCCACAGCCGATCCAGAGGGGCATACCGTGGATCTCCGTACTTCCTCTGCAGCATAAAGGACTTCCCGGCTACAATATCCCCGGCTTCCCGCAGCTCCTCCTTCTTCGCCCTCATAGCAGAGCGGAGGTCTTTTCCCGTTATAGCAGCCTTCTCAAGGTCCGATGCCTTCGCCTGGTTTTCCTTTTCAAGAGCCCAGCAACGGTCTACGGCGGCTTTTAATTCTACGGCCATATTGGCCATCTTCTTCTGGCTCTCGCCATGTGCGGCCTTCTCGGCTCGCAACTCTTCGGCCGCCTTCAAAGCAGCCGCATTACCCAATCTTGCTTGTTCCTTGGCTCAGGCAAGTTCCGCCCGCAAGGCTTCAACAGTGGCAGCTCCATCTGCAGTCATAACATGTTAAAAACACTGGCATCATACTCTTCCTATTTGGCGTTTACCAGACAAGGATACTTACCCTGCGCCTCGTCAAGCCTTCTGTTAACAAGCTCGATGTCGGCATCTGCCGCATCCAACCGCCGTTCTAAACGGGCAAACTGGCTCGTCCGGCTGGCCACCGAAGCTTCCATCTCCTGCACATAAAGGCAGTATGGTTATTACCTGGGAATATGATCCTCCGTTCGTCATCGTTTCCGACGACAACCAGAGTCTCAGGGGCTACTATATACACAGGGCACACCTAGCATGTGCAGGACTATTACACATTCCTTTTTTACGTACCTCAAAGCCTGTCAGTAGACTCATAAAAGCTTCATGCAATCCGCTTTCGGCGGACGATATCCTCTCCATCACCATATTCATCAGCACACGGTGATCGTCTGAGATGGTCGCTCGCCCCACCAACTCCCTCAGAATGTCCGATCGCACGCTAGACGGTGCCGGACTCTTTTGTCCACTCTCTTCGGGAGCCGGACACGGGGAGCCTCGGGGATCAATAGGATCACCTTCTGGCCTCTCCGAACTCGGAGAGGCCCTCCGCGATGACACTTCAGGGTCGCCCGCTTCCGGAGCGGAGGAGTCCGGAGGAGGCGTCTCGCTCTCCATCATCTCTGGAAGAAGATCCCCTGAAGACGAGCTCATTTGAGAGGGGCTAAGGCCCGAACTGCACAAATGTATGCGGTGGTTATTTTCTCAGAAGAAAGGGATGGCATATCTGTACTATTAAAGTTTTCGGGTCACTTACGACTCCCGGGAGAATTGATCCCCCCGCGGACTTTGTGCGGCAGCAGCGCCCCCCAAGGTAGGGCCCCCGGCGGAAGATTTCTTCTCCCGTTTGGAAGCTTCGGCTTCCGAATTCCCGGGCGCGGTCCTTTTCCTCTTCCGGTCGTCTTCCTTCACGGAGACGCTCGCTCCCTCGGTTAGAATAGGCAGCGTTGGGGGCCCGCATCCGCCCGTATTATCCTCCACAGTGTCTTCCTTCAAGGGATCCGGGCAAGGTGCGGCCTGGAGCATCTTTTCCAATACCGGATTCTCCAAACCCTCAGGGAGGGGGGCCGAACACCGAATCAACTTCGCCTTTGCTAGCCAGTCCTGGTCGAAAAAGCAAACTCTCAGAAATAACTTCGTAACGAAGGAGAGATAATATGTTCGGCCGGAAGATTCCTTACCTGTTCGGCGGCGCGGTTACTATTCAGGCCCACGTCCTCGGTGAATTCCGGACACTCTACTTGAGGTCCGAAGAATAACTTATACATATCCTCGTGCGTCAGGCCGAGAAAATTTTGAATGGCACGCGGACCCTCGGGATTGAACTCCCACAAGCGAAGGGGCCGACGTTTGCAAGGCTGGACTTGACGGACCAGCATAACTTGTATTACCGCGACCAAACTGAGATCTTCGTCGAAGAGATCTCGAATGCGGCTTTGTAATAAGGGCACGTCCTTGGCTGGACCCCAGCTCAGTCCTCTGCTGATCCATGACATCAGTCGTGGCGGAGGGCCCGAGCGAAAAACGGGGGCGGCCGCCCACTTGGCGCTTCTAGGAGTCGTGATGTAGAACCACTCCTGTTGCCACAATGCAGACACCTCTGGGATGGAACCTTTGGGCCACGGAGCTCCTGCCATATTGCGTATTGAGGCGCCTCCACACTCTGCATGTTGCCCCTCGATCATCTTCGGCTTTACTTCAAAGGTCTTGAGCCATAAACCAAAGTGGGGGGTAACCCGGAGGAAGGCCTCGCATACGACAACAAAAGTCGTGATATGCAGGAAGGAGTCCGGAGCTAGATCATGGAAGTCTAGCCCGTAATAAAACATCAAGCCCCTGACGAAAGGATCCAGTGCAAAACCTAGACCTCGGAGGAAGTGGGGGACGAACACGACGCACTCGTTGGGTTTGGGAGAGGGGACGGCCTGCCCCCGGGGAGGCAGCCGATGCGATATTTCGGCGGTCAGATACCTGGCCTCTCTCAACTTTTTGATGTCCTCTTCCGAGACGGAGGAGGGCATCCATCGGCCTTGAAGGCTGGATCCGGACATGACTGAAGGTTCGGAGCACCTGACCTGAGCTTCGGGCGTTTGAGCTTGAGGTGGGGGAAGGATTCGATTGAGCACGGGAGGGAAAAGTAGAAGCTTTGCCCCTTTATAAAGAAGGGTGGATATCAAGCGTCCTCCCCGTGTCCGTTTGGACTTGCCTATGATCTAGGAGTCCTAGAAGCGGTTGGGTTACCCACGCCCGTGTTGATGAGAATCCCGTAATAAGGGGACACGATCTCTGCTTTAACAAGACGTGCCAAGGAAACCACCTCGCATGACACGCTGAGGTGGGTAATTGAACGACTCGGATAAAGGCTTGGCCGTGGCGTGTCGCACCACGGAATACGTCAGCAGATTAGATTTGTGGTAATATTATTATTCTCTCTATGGCAATATGTGGAAACTTATTTTACAGAGCCGGACACTATCTTTGTGTTCAAAATCTTCTATGAAGTACTTGGAGGAGGAACCCGCCTTGCAATGCCGAAGACAATTTGCGCGCCGGACCCGTCGTCATTGAAGCCTGGTTCAGGGGCTACTGAGGGAGTCCTGGATTAGGGGGTGTTCGGATAGCCGAACTATACCTTCCGCCGGACTCCCGGGCTATGAAGATACAAGATTGAAGACTCCGTCCCGCATCTGGAAGGGACTTTCCTTGGCGTGGAAGGCAAGCTTGAAGATACGGATGATCAGATCTCCTACCATTGTAACCGACTCTATGTAACCCTAACCCTCTCCGGTGTCTATATAAACCGGAGGGTTTTAGTCCGTAGGACAACATACACATCAACAATCATACCATAGGCTAGCTTCTAGGGTTTAGCCTCTCTGATCTCGTGGTAGATCAACTCTTGTAATACCCATACCATCAATATTAATCAAGCAGGACGTAGGGTTTTACCTCCATCGAGAGGGCCCGAACCTGGGTAACACTTCGTGTCCCCTGCCTCCTGTTACCATCCGGCCTAGACGCACAGTTCGGGACCCCCTACCCGAGATCCGCCGGTTTTGACACCGATAGCTACCTTCTCCTTCGGAGCTGCGCCACAAATACAAAAGTTGTCTCGAGTGAAGAACGAGTTCCACTCGACGGAGAATTCATGAAGATATTCAATGATAAACCAAGTTCAGATAAATACTAAAAGGTTCCAAGCAGCAAATCAAAGGTACTCGGGCACCATGCCCGAAGGAGTTTAACGGTTACAGAAACCACTCGGCATTCCGAGGCAAATTTAAAGCGTATCCAAGTTTCATAAGATAGTTCACTCGGCCGGAGGAGGGCTGGCAGGCTCCACAAACGAGTCCAAATCGATCCCATCAGCGATCCGAGTAGTGGCAGCAATGAAAGTCTCCATGAAAGACTAGAAGTCGTGCTTTTTGGTGTTAGCGACTTTGATCGCAGCCAGCTTGTCTTCACGAGCCTCCTTGCAATGGACTCGCACCAGGGACAGCGCCACATCAGCACCACACCGGGCGGAGGATTTCTTCCATTCTTGCACTCGGTCAGGGATCTCATTCAGTCGAATCATCAGAGATTCCAGATCATTCTGAAGCGTCGCCCCCGGCCAAAGCGTCGAGTCGATTCGAGAGACAACCTCCTTCAGGCGTGCGAGGTAGCTTGTGGCGCTGGCGATATGGGACTCCAGTCGGAGCACGTTCATCGCAGTTTCGTCACAGACCGGGGAAGCGATAGGGTCCAGACCCGTCTCGACCCTTCCACTTTCTTCATCAAAGTCTTGACAAAGTTCTGCAGCCAAAAGTCAGTTCAATCAACCGAGCAAAATCCGATGGCAAGCATCAACACAGTCGGATTAAAAGGAATACCTCCCAGCACAAGATAAAGCTTCTTGGCAAGGGTCCTAAGATAAGCTTCTGTGTCGTTCCTCTTGCGGATCGCGGACTCCAACTTTTCGTTCAGGGCGACCTTATCCTTCTTCAGGCTGGTCACTTTGCGGTTAGCTTCATTAAGACAAGTTGTCAGTCTAGTCACCTCTCCTTCAAGCGTTTCGACTGAAGCAAGTTTCTCGTCTGCGAGAACGGTTTTGTCTTGGGCTGCTTTTTGTGCGGCGGCGAGGTCCGAGTCCTTCCTGTCCAGAGCCAACTTCATTTTTTCTGCAAAAGAAATAATCGAATCAAAAAAGAGACCAAAGAGATATATTGAAGTTCGGTCGGCAATCAGTTACCTTCCATACCAGCGGCCTCGTCTTGAGCTTTTTTTCAGATTTTGCTGAGCCAATTCCAAGTCTAAGTTGAGTTGCCTCTGCTTCTCTTCGAGTTCGGCAAACTTGGAGATAAGAGTACAAGACTTCTGGCAAGAGACAGATCAATCAATAGGTTCGAAGGCAGTTCATTTTCGAGTGAATAAAACCTAAAGAAGTGGACAACAAGCTGTTCAGACCCCAGTCGACTACCAGCAGTCGACCTCGGTCTCGGGGACTACACCCAGTGGGTGCACTTGGCGTGCCCCCACCAGTTTTAATCCCACTCGACCGGCCCGCTGGAGTCGAGTGCAGGGAGTAAAAAAAGAGAGAGAAAGAAAAATTGCGCCATCAAGAAAGAAGTGGACAACAAGCTGTTCAGACCCCTGTCGACTGCCAGCAGTCGACCGCGGTCTCGGGGACTACACCCAGTGGTGCACTTGGCGTGCCCCCATCGGTTCTGATCCCACTCGCCCAGACCGAGTGGAAGAGCGAAACTACCAAAAACGACAGCAACACCCAGTGGGTGCTCTAATTCAACGCGAACAATGAGAGATTGTGCAGAAGAAGATTTTTCGAGAACAAAAACAGTCGGAAAGTCTACTCACCTGGACGTTGGCCCGAAGGGCGGCACTAGCATCGTAGGCAGTCTGACTGCTCTCGTGCACTATCTTCACCCGCTCCATCATCATATCAGCCTGTCGGATGGCTTCCGCAGCCGCTTCCGACTAGTTGTCTGGGACGCGGTAGCTGGTGAAAAAATGTGCAGACGACCCAGGTGCGGCTGCTTGAGGCTCCGTGGTGTGGAGTGGGATAGTTGGAGGAACCACAGGCGCGGTCAACCGTGTGGGATGCCCACTCGGTAAGGGTGCAGCGAACGTCACAGTGGCCCTGCCCGCATCTTCAGCTTGACAGACGGGAGGTGTTGCAGTTGGTTCTTGCCGAGCCACCCTGCCAGTTGTTACCTTCTTGCTCTTCCTAGGCCTAGGAGCCACATCTTCGTCGTTGTCCGGAAGGTCAATGATGTTGGGTGGAGCTGCAAGACAGAACATTCGACCCCAAGTGAACCACTCGACCCTAAAAGGATCAAGAATCGAAATCGCAAGAGTTCATTCCTGGGTTAGAGGTTGCCGCATCCTCCATTTCCTCGTCCCGGTACTGGTATGAAGAGGTCCCTGACGTAGCAGCACTGCAAAGGCCCGCGTTCAATCGGTTACACCCAGTTAATCGAATCCACATAAAGGACAAGACAGATGGTTACCCGGAGATAGTAGGAACGGTCACTTCGATCCGAGGCAAAGCTTTGAGTGGTTTGGAAAAGATGGCCTTCGGCACTTTCGGCGCTGGAAGCGGCGCGACCTTGGAGTGCTTTGGAGGCTTCTCAGTCGGTGTCGGGGAAGACGTCCTGGGGCGCTTCGAGGATTGCCCGATCAGCGCAGCCACCAAGTCCAGAGCACGTGCCGGGTCATGAGTGTGCTTGGACCTACTCTCCCTGTGAGGAGGCGAGTCGACTTCTTCCTCATCGGTCGACTCATCGCTCTCCTCGTCCTCCTCGGCTTCCGAATGCTCCTCGCCGCTCTCGCCTCCGCTCCCTTCTTCTTCAGCGCCGGGGTCCTGCACTCCGTTGGGCATCGAGTACGTTTCAATGAGGGCCTGAAAGGATAACAATCAAAAGACATTCAGACGACCACAAATAGGACATCACGTGGAGAATCGGAAAGATACTTGACAAAACAAAAATATACCTGCTCCGGCTTGCGTGAGTTGTCGAATGGAATCACCCTCCTGGATCCCCGAGGGTTGTCTTTGTTCCCAGTGATTCCCCTCAACCAGTTCTCCAGGATATCCTCGCTAACCTCCTCCGGGTGAATCCGAGTGGTATCCTCGAGCCCAGAGTACATCCACATCGGATGATCGCGCGCCTGAAGAGGTTGGATGCATCGACCGAGAAAGATCTCCAGCAGATCCATCCCGGTCACTCCGTCGCGGACAAGCTGGACGACCCGTTCAACCAGCTCCTTGACCTGCGCCTTCTCTTCTGGAACTACCTTCAAGGGAGCAGGCTTCTCCACTCGAGCCAAGGAAAAAGGAGGAAGTATGGTCGACTAGCCAGGGGTTGGCTAATCCTTGCAGTAAAACCAAGTCGACTACCAGCCCCGGACCGAGTCAGGAAGGATCATCGCTGGGAAAGTACTTTTGCTCCTCGTCTGGATCCCCAGACCACCGCACATCTGGATCACCCGCGTCCTCTCATCACTCGACTTGGCCTTTTTGACCGACTGGGAACGGCAAGTGAAGATGTGTTTGAAAAGCCCCCAGTGCGGTCGACAGCCCAAGAAGTTTTCGCACATGGACACAAAAGCGGCCAGATAGACTATGGGGTGTTCGGAGTGAAATGGTGGAGCTGAGCCCCAAAGAAGTTCAAAAAACCCCAGAAGAAAGGGTGGGGAGGCAGTGAGAATCCGCGATCTACGTGGGTTGCTAGGAGGACACACTCACCCTCTCTGGGCTGCGGCTCGGTTTCGTCCCCCGGGAGCCGGGCCGACTTGTGGGGGATCAATCCCCCCTCCACCAGGTCGTCGAGGTCGTCCTGCGTGATTGCCGAGTAGATCCAGTCGCCCTGGATCCAGCCCGCCGGCAGGCCGGACCTCGACGAGGATCCGCCCCGGCTGGTCCGCTTGCCCTTCGCCTTCGCGGTCGCCTTCTTCGCGCGTTCCAGCACCGCCGTCTTATCCTTCCCCATGGTGGCGGATCGAGCTCGAATGGAGGTCCGGCGACGAGGCGGAAGCGAGAGTGACGGAGAGATCGGGAGAAAGAGAAGAGGAAATGAGAACGCACTGTTCAAGAAACCCTGGTCCGGTGCCTTATATGAGGTTACTTCCGAGTGGCTGACTGGTAGGCCCGGACGATCCTGTCAAATCCCGCAACAGTCGCGCACGCGATACGTGGCAAAAAAGGTGGCACGGAGATCGAGGCGGCTCCGCCCTATCCCATCCGATTACTGCGGCCTCCCCCATCCCGCATGCTTCCAAAAATTTGAATCCCACAAAATCCGCGGGCGCAGAACAACTTGTCAGACGGAAGATCTCCTCCACACCATCACCCGGAGCTTTTCAAGTAAAGAAACTCACTCGACAAAAACTAAGAATGGATCAAGGCGACTGAAAAGGAAGTTGCTGTCGTCACTCAGGTTCATTGATCCGAAACAAGATATGCTCATGGCATGAAAAATGAGTCGGAGAAGTTCTCAACTCCTTCTCCACTCAAACCTCGATCCATTTGGGGGCTAATGATGAAGCTATGTACCTAGGGTAGGGTCATGGACCTGTCCTAACCGCCCTACCCAAGGACATCTCTAGAAGGAATCACCTTTCAATTGACTTGGAGGCGTTCCACTCGACAGACTCGAAGACACTCGACCAAGAAGCAATCACTCGACCAAGATCCAACCACTCGACGGCCAGGAGACCTAAAGTCACTCCCGCGCTAACGGTCGGTCATTAAGTAGCTTTTATGGTCATCATAGCACTTTATTAGGGGCGTTACCAGTAACGCCCGACCTTAATGTACTTAAAACCCTGCATAACTGAGGGCCGGAGGGGTCGGGCGAACTCTATACAAGCCACGCCCCTCCTCAGTGTAAAGGGTTCGCACCCCTGTGATTCATACACACATAATCCAGTCGACCGCCTCCGGGCTCCGAGACGTAAGGCTATTACTTCCTCCAAGAAGGGCCTGAACTCGTAAACCTCGTGTGCTTACAACTACTCCATAGCTAAGATCTTGCCTCTCCATACCTACCCCCCTACATTACTGTCAGACTTAGAACCACGACAATACCCTCTCCGGCGGAGCTCCGAAAAAGGCCCCAAGATGGGATCTCGTGGATACAGAAAGTTACGGTGGTGGAATTAGGGTTTTGGCTCCGTATCTGGTAGTTTGGGGGTACGTAGGTATATATAGGAGGAAGGAGTACGTCGGTGGAGCAACATGGGCCCCACGAGGGTGGAGGGCGCGCCTGGGAGGGTAGGTGCGCCCCCTACCTCATGCCTTCCTGGTTGATGTCTTGAGGTAGGGTCCAAGTCCTCTGGATCACGTTCGTTCCAAAAATCACGTTCCCGAAGGTTTCATTCCGTTTGGACTCCGTTTGATATTCTTTTTCTACGGAACTCTGAAATAGGCAAAAAACAACAATTCTGAGCTGGGCCTCCGGTTAATAGGTTAGTCCCAAAAATAATATAAAAGTGTATAATAAAGCCCAATAATGTCCAAAACAGGATATAATATGGCATGGAACAATCAAAAATTATAGATATGTTGGAGACGTATCACCTAGTCCAACTAGGAGGGGAAGGAAAGAGGAGGAGAGGAGAAGGAAAGAGGGGGCCGACCCCCAAAGCCCTAAACCAATTCGGTTTGGGCCTAGGGGGGCGCACCCCACACTTCCTTGCTGGCCTCTATTTCCACTAAAGCCCACAAAGGCCCATTGATCCTCCCGGTGAATTCCCGTAACTCTCCGGTACTCCGAAAAATACCCGAATCACTCGGAACCTTTCCGATGTCCGAATATAGTCGTCCAATATATCGATCTTTATGTCTCGACCATTTCGAGACTCCTCGTCATGTCCCCGATCTCATCCGGGACTCCGAACTACCTTCGGTACATCAAAACACATAAACTCATAATACCGATCGTCACCGAACGTTAAGCGCGCGGACCCTATGGGTTCAAGAACTATGTAGACATGACCGAGACTCATCTCTGGTCAATAACCAATAGAGGAACCTAGATTCTCATATTGGCTCCTAAATATTCTACGAAGATCTTTATCGGTCAAACCACAAAACAACATACGTTGTTCCCTTTGTCATCGGTATGTTACTTGCCCGAGATTTGATCATCGGTATCCTCATACCTAGTTCAATCTCGTTACCGGCACTCGTTCCGTAATGCATCATCCCGCAACCAACTCATTAGTCACAATGCTTGCAAGGCTTATAGTGATGTGCATTACCGAGAGGGCCCAGAGATACCTCTCCGACAATCCGAATGACAAATCCTAATCTCGATCTATGCCAACTCAACAAGCACCATCGGAGACACCTGTGGAGCACCTTTATAATCATCCAGTTACATTGTGATGTTTGGTAGCACACAAAGTGTTGCTCCGGTACTCAGGAGTTGCATAATCTCATAGTCATAGGAACATGTATAAGTCATGAAGAAAGCAATAGCAACAAACTAAACGATCATCGTGCTAAGCTAACAGAATGGGTCAAGTCAATCACATCATTCTCTAATGATGTGATCCCGTTAATCAAATGACAACTCATGTCTATGGCTAGGAAACTTAACCATGTTTGATTCAATGAGCTAGTCAAGTAGAGGCATACTACTGACACTGTTTGTCTATGTATTCACACATGTACTAAGTTTCCGGTTAATACAATTCTAGCATGAATAATAAACATTTATCATGATATAAGGAAACAAATAATAACTTTAATATTGCCTCTAGGGCATATTTCCTTCAAATAATAGGCTAATTACCCTGCTTATCGGGGTTTTCTATTGCAAACAGTTACTCAGACAGCACCATGGGCGATGAACTCAAACAACCCGCACGGTTTCTAGAAAGTAGGCGTGTTTGATCAACTAACAGTCACACACGGCTTCCGGCAGTGAACTGTTTGCGTTAGGCCACCTTACACACACATTTCCACACAAAGAACTGTGTGGGATGTACATACCTACGGAAATGATTTTCTAGGATTCACCGTGTGGGAAGTACATACCTACGGAAATGATTTCTGGGATTCACCATGTGGGATGAACATACCTACGGAAATGATTTCTGGGATTCACCGTGTGGGATGAACATACCTACGGAAATGATTTTTGGGATTCACCGTGTGGGATGTACATACCTACGGAAATGATTTCTGGGATTCACCGTGTGGGATGTACATACCTACGGAAATGATTTCTGGGATTCACCGTGTGGGATGTACATACCTACGGAAATGATTGGGTTTCCATGCCTCGCCCGATCGCACACGGCCCCAGCCTGGGTCCCAGGAGGGCCTATCCCCGATGGTTTCTGGGTCATGTGGGAAGGACACCCTATCGCACACACTCACTTGGAGACGGTTCCAAATGTCGTCGTGGAAAGGGGTAAAAAACCGTTTGTTTAGGACCGACGCGCACCAGTGTATATTCCAACTCTGAGATGCTTGCACCAGTCCATAGATGGAACGCTGGAGTTTGCATATTTTGTTAGTACCTTTACGATCAACAAAACCTTCTGGTTGCATCATATACAACTCTTCTTTACGAAATCCATTAAGGAATGCAGTTTTGACGTCCATTTGCTAGATTTCATAGTTATAAAAATGTGCAACTGCTAACATGATTCGGACCGACTTAAGCATCGCTACGATGAGAAGGTCTCATCGTAGTCAACCCCTTGAACTTGTCGAAAACCTTTTGCGACGAGTCGAGCTTTGTAGATGGTGACATTACCATCAGGGTTTGTCTTCTTCTTGAAGATCCATTTATTTTCAATGGCTTGGCAATCATCGGGAAAGTCCACCAAATTCCACACTTTTTTCTCATACATGGATCCTATCTCAGATTTCATGGCCTCAAGCCATCTGCCGGAATCTGGGCTCATCATAGCTTCTTCATAGTTCATAGGTTTCCCTTGGTCTGATAACATGACTTCCAGAACAGGATTACCATACCACTATGGTGCGGATCGTGCTCTGGTTGACCTACGAGGTTCAGTAGAAACTTGATCTGAAGTTTCATGATCATTATCATTTGCTTCCTCTCTAGTTGGTGTAGGCATCACGGGAACGGATTTCTCTGATGCACTACTTTCCAATTCTAGAGAAGGTATGATTACCTCATCAAGTTCTACTTTCCTCCCACTCACTTCTTTCAAGAGAAACTCCTTCTCTAGAAAGGTTCCATTCTTGGCAACAAAGATCTTTCCTTTTGGATATGTGGTAGAAGGTGTACCCAATTGTTTCCTTAGGGTATCCTATGAAGATAAACTTCTCCGATTTGGGTTCGAGCTTATCAGGCTAAAGCCTTTTGACATAAGTGTCGCAATCCCAAACTTTAAGAAATGACAGCTTAGGTTTCTTGCCAAACCACACTTCATACGGTGTCGTCTCAATGGATTTAGACGGTGCCCTATTTAACGTGAATGCGGCTGTCTCTAATGCATATCCCCAAAACGATAGTGCTAAATCGGTAAGAGACATCATAGATCACACCATATCTAATAAAGTGTGGTTACGATGTTCGAACACACCATTATGCTATGGTGTTCCAGGTGGCGTGAGTTGTGAAACAATTCCACATTGTGTTAAATGAAGGCCAAACTCGTAACTCAAATATTTGCCTCCATGATCAAATCGTTGTTTTCTTATTATGATGATTCTCCACTTCACTCTGAAATTCTTTGAACTTTTCAAATGTTTCAGACTTGTGTTTCATCAAGTAAATATACCCATACCTACTCAAATCATCTGTGAAGGTCAAAAAATAACAATACCCGCCGCGTGCTTCAACACTCATTGGACCGCATACATCGGTATGTATTATTTTCAATAAGTCATTAGCTCGCTCCATTGTTCCGGAGAATGGAGTTTTAGTCATCTTGCCCATGAGGCATGGTTTGCAAGTATCAAATGATTCAAAATCAAGTGATTCCAAAATCCCATCTGCATTGAGTTTCTTCATGCGCTTTACACCAATATGATCTAAACGGCAGTGCCACAAGTATGTTGCACTATCATTATTAACTTTGCATCTTTTGGCATCAATATTATGAATATGTGTATCACTACGATCGAGATTCAATAAACCATTCACATTGAGTGTATGACCATAGAAGGTTTTATTAACATAAATAGAACAACAATTATTCTTTGACTTAAATGAGTAACCGTATTGCAATAAACATGATCAAATCACATTCATGCTCAATGCAAACACCAAATAACATTTATTTAGGTTCAACACTAATCCCAAAGGTAGAGGGAGTGTGCGATGGTGATCGTATCAACCTTGGAATCACTTCCAACACACATCGTCACCTCGCCCTTAACTAGTCTCTGTTTATTTTGCAACTCATGTTTCAAGTTACTAATCTTAGCAACTGAACCGGTATCAAATACCCAGGGGCTACTATTAATAGTAGTAAGGTACAAATCAACAACATGTATATCAAATATACCTTTGTTCACTTTGCCATCCTTCTTATCCGCCAAGTATTTGGGGCAGTTCTGTTTCCAGTGACCATTTCCTTTGAAGTACAAGCACTTAGTTTTAGGCTTGGGTCCAGCTTTGGGCTTCTTCATGGGAGCGGAAACTTGATTGCCATTCTTCTTGAAGTTCCCTCTCTTTCCCTTGCCCTTTTTCTTGAAACTAGTGGTCTTGTTAACCATCAACACTTTATGCTCTTTCTTGATTTCTACCATCGCCGATTTCAGCATCGCGAAGAGCTCGGGAATCATTTTCGTCATCCCTTGCATACTATAGTCCATCACAAAGTTCTAGTAGCTTAGTGATAGTGACTAGAGAACATTGTCAATCACTATCTTATTTGGAAGATTAACTCCCACTTCATTCAAGCGATTGTAGTACCCAGACATTCTGAGCACATGCTCACTGGTTGAGCTATTCTCCTCCATCTTGTAGGCAAAGTACTTGTTAGAGGTCTCATACCTCTCGACACGGGCATGAGTCTGAAATACCAATTTCAACTCTTCGAACATCTCATATGCTCTGTGGCGTTCAAAACATTTTTGAAGTCCCGGTTCTAAGCCGTAAAGCGTGGCGCACTAAACTATTAAGTAGTCATCATATCGAGCTTGCCAAATGTTCATAATGTCTGCATATTCTCCTGCAATAGGTCTGTCACCTAGCGGTGCATCAAGGACATAATTCTTCTGTGCAACAATGAGGATAATCCTCATATCACGGACCCAGTCTGCATCATTGCTAGTATCATCTTTTAACTAATTTTTCTCTAGGAACATATAAAAAAATAGGGGAACTATATTGCGAGCTATTGATCTACGACATAGATATGCAAAAAATATTAAGACTAAGTTCATGATAAATTTAAGTTCAATTAATCAAATTACTAATGAACTCCCACTTAAATTAACACCTCTCAAGTTATTTAAGTGATACATGATCCAAATCAACTAACCCATGTCCGATCATCACGTGAGATGGGGTAGTCGTCAATGGTGAATATTTCTATGTTGATCATATATACTATATGACTCATGTTCAACCTTTCAGTCTCTAGTGTTCTGAGACCATGTCTGTACATGCTAGGCTCGTCGAATTTAGCCCAAGTATTCTGCATGTGTAAAACTGTCCTACACCCGTTGTATGTGAATGTAGAGTCTATCACAGCCGATCATCATGTGGTGTCTCGAAACGACGAACTGTAGCAACGGTGCATACTCCGGGAAAACACTTTTATCTTGAAATTGAGTGAAGGGATCATCTTATAATGCTACCACCATTCTAAGCAAAATAAGATGCATAAAGGATAAACATCACATGCAATCAAAATATGTGACATGATATGGCCATCGTCATCTTGTGCTTTTGATTTCCATCTCCAAAGCATCGTCATGATCTCCATCATCACCGGCTCGACACCTTGATCTCCATCGTAGCATCGTTGTGTCGAGGTCGTCATGCCAACTATTGCTTCTACAACTATCGCTAACGCATAGTGATAAAGTAAAGCAATTACATGTCGCTTGCACTTCATACAGTAAAGAGACAACCCTAAGGCTCCTGCCGGTTGTCGATATTACAAAACATGATCATCTCATACATCAACATATATCACATCATATTTTGACCATATCACATCACAACATGCCCTGCAAAAACAAGTTAGACGTCCTCTACTTTGTTGTTGCAAGTTTTACATGGCTGCTACGGGATTCTAGCAAGAACCGTTCTTACCTACGCATAAAACCACAATGGTGATTCATCAAGTTTGCTGTTTTAACCTTCTTCAAGGACCGGCCGCAGTCAAATTCGATTCAACTAAAGTAGGAGAAATAGACACCCGCCAGCCACCTTTATGCAAAACTAGTTGCATGTTAGTCGGTGGAATCAGTCTCATGTGCGTGGACCTGTAAGGTTGGTCCGGGCTGCTTCATCCCACAATACCGCTGAATCAAAATAAGACGTTGGTGGTAAGCAGTATGACTGTCACGGCCCACAACTCTTTGTGTTCTACTCATGCATATCATCTACGCATAGACCAAACTCGGATGCCGCTATTGGGAAAGGTTGCATGGAAAACAAAAAAATTCTACACACACGCATGATGTCTACTACGCAACTTTATTCTTGTAGACACGTGTTGGCCCTCCAAGCGCAGAGTTTTGTAGGATAGTAGCAATTTTTCCTCAAGTGGATGACCTAAGGTTTATCAATCCGTGGGAGGTGTAGGATGAAGATGGTCTCTCTCAAACAACCCTACATCCAAATAATCTTGTGTCCCCAATACATAAAATACAATGGTAATTTGTATAAGTGCACTAGTTCGGCGAAGAGATGGTGATACAAGTGTAATATGGATAGTAGATATCGATTTTTCTAACATGAAAAATAAAAAACAGCAAGGTATCAAGTAACGAAAGTGATTACAAACGATATTGCAATGCTTGAAAATGAGGCCTAGGGTCCGTACTTTTGCTAGTGCAATCTCTCAACAATGCTAATATAATTGGATCATATAACCATCCCTCAAAGTGCGATGAAGAATCACTCCAAAGTTCTTATTTAGCGGAGAACATAAGAAGAAATTGTTTGTAGCTATTCTTTCCGATCGATCTATCCAAGAGTTCGTACAAAAATAACACCAAGTTATTCTTTCCGGTCGATCGATCTATCAAGAGTTCACACTAAAATAACAGTAAGTTATTCTTTCCGATCAATCTATCAAGAGTTCGTACTAAAATAACACCAAAGCAAATTCAGATTCATAATACTCAATCCAACACAAAGAACCTTAAATAGTGCCCCAAGATTTCTATTGGAGAAACAAAATACGAGAACGTGCATCAACCCCTATGCATAGATTACCCCAATGTCACCTCGGGAATCCACGAGTTGAGTGCCAAAACATATATCAAGTGAATCGAAATAATACCACATTGTCACCACGGGTATTCATATGCAAGACATATATCAAGTGCTCTCAAATCCAAAATAGTATCCAATCCGATAAAACGACTCAAAGGGAAAACTCAATTCATCACAACGAGATAGAGAGGGGAAAACAACATATGATCCAACTATATTAACAAAGCCTGGGATACATCAAGATCGTGACATCTCAAGAACACGAGAGAGAGGGTTGACTACTCCCTCCTCATCATGGTGGCCACCGGGATGATGAAGATGGCCACCGGTGATGATTTCCCCCTCCGGCAGGGTGCTGGAACGGGGTCTAGATTGTTTTTTCGTGGCTACGGAGGCTTGCAGCGGCGGAACTTCTGATCTAGGGTTATCCCGAGGGTTTTTGGAATATTTGGGAATTTATAGGGCGAGAGTGGGTGCGGTAGGCCACCAAGGTGGGCACAACCCACCTAGGCGCGCCTGGGCCCCCAGGCATGCCCTGCTAGATTGTGCCCCCCTCGGGGCACCCCCCCAGGTGCTACTCTAGCCCAATGGATGTCTTCTGGTCCATAAAAAAATCACAAAAAGTTTCACAGTGTTTGGACCCCGTTTGATATTGTTTTCCTGCGATGTAAAAACCAAGCAAAAAACAACAACTAGCACTGGGCACTGGGTCAATAGGTTAGTCCCAAAAAATGATATAAAGTTGCTATAAAATGATTGTAAAACATCCAAGAATGGTAATATAACAACATGAATACTTCATAAATTATAGATACGTTGGAGACGTATCAGCATCTCCAAGCTTAATTCCTACTCGTCCTCGAGTAGGTAAATGATAGAAAGAAATAATTTATGAAGTGTGAATGCTAGCAAAGTGCACAAGTTTGATCAATGACAATTTCAATCACTTTTCCTAGCATCATAACAGCAATTCTTTCTTATAAAACTTCTCATGTTAAAGTAGCAGCCAATTCACATGTTAAGGTTCAAACAATGAATTCTCTTGAAACTCAACAACCTATGTTCTCAGTCACCAAGCCATTGTAATTCAACTTATTCAACAGAGTTTAAGTAAGAGCTCCACATACTCAACCATCATATAGTCTTCTATGATTGCTAGCACTCACCGCATACACATGAGCAAAACATTTCAATCGGACACATAGAAAGATAGGAGCTTATAATTTCGCTTCCCAACGTATTCACCTCAAGGGTGATGTCAACAATAATAACTCATGCTACCCATGTCCAACTGGATATATGTGCCTACATCTTTCCTCACCACATGATGCTTGCCAAAAGAGAAAAATAAAAAAAAGGAATAGAGAGAAAAACTTTGGCTCTTGCATGAAAATAAATACATAAAAGTAAAAGATAGGCCCTTCACAGAGGGAAGCAGAGGTTGCCATGCGCTTATTTGTTTGTATGCTCAACCCCTTAGTGCAAAAGAACGTCACGTTATATTGCCCCTTATGATAGCAACCTTTATTATGCAGTCTATCGGTTTTATTCTTTGTCATCACAAGTTTGTACAACGCTCAATTTTCTCTTACACTAAATGATCTAACACTTTTAGAAGCAATTTTTATTGCTTTATTGCACCGATGACAACTTACTTGAAGGATCTTGATCAATCCTTAGGTAGGTATGGTGTACTATTGAAAATAAGATTTGGGTTTAAGGGTTTTTGGATGCACAAGTAGTATCTCTACTTGGTGCGGAATTTTTGGCTAGCAAGGATGGGGGGCAAGCACCACATGTTGAAGGATATATGACAATATAACTTCTATGTGAATATGAACAAACATAAACCATTACATTGTCTTCCTCGTCCAACGTCAACAATTTTGGCATATAATATTTTGATGGGGGCTCACAATCACAAGATTTCCAAGATAGTATATTTGCATGTGAAAGTTCTCTTCCTTATAGTAATCATTCAGGAATTGCTTGTATGCCAATATTGTGATTGTCAAGCTTCAAAAACTTTCACTTTCTAAACCCAATGTGAAGCAACCACTCGACATGATATCAACATATAATTTCAACTTCATGATATTCAATTCATTCAACAATTTACTCATAGGATATAAGTGAAGCACGAGAGTAAATGACAGACTACTCCAAAAAGATATAAGTGAAGTTCAAGCGAGTAGTTAAGTAAATAGATAGCTATGTGAGGACTCTCTCTTTTACTTAAAACTTTCAGATCTAAGTGTTTTATTAAAATAGCAAAAAATGACATTCCAATAATAGCACAACTGATGTGAAGAAGCAAGAACTTAGGCTCAACCGATACTAACCGATAATTGTTGAGGAAGAAAGGTGGGATGCCTACCGGGGCATCCCCAAGATTAGATGCTTGAGACTTCTTGAAATATTATATTGGGATGCCTTGGGCATCCCCAAGCTTGAGTTTTTGTGTCTCCTTAATTCCTTTTATATCACCGTTTCCCTAAATCTATAAAACTTCATCCACACAAAACTCAACAAGAACTCGTGAGATACGTTAGTATAAATCAATGCAAAACCTTATCATTCTATACTGTATCAAATCACTAAAATTATTATTTAACATTGAATACTAAATGCCTCTACATATTTAATACTCCTACCCTCAAATAGAATCATTAAACAAGCAAACATATGCAAATATAACATCAATCTGCCAAAACAGAACAGTCTGTAAAGAATGCAGGAGTATTAATACTTATTTAACTCCAACAATTATGAAAATTTACCAAACCGTAGAAAATTTATCAGACTTATTTTACAAAAAAATTCAGCATTTTATCACATTTCGACTTTTCTAGGGAATTTTTTCAACAGCGATAAACTTTCTGTTTTCAAACAGCAACATACAGACTTGCAAAATAAGCATGGAAAAGGCTATACTTGACATTTTTATTGAAATTAAAGATGAAAAACATTATTCTAAATAACATCAAGAAAATCAAAACAAAATAAATTAACGCTCCAAGTAAAACACATATCATGTGACGAATGAAAACATAGCTCCAAGTGAGGTTACCGATAATGTTGAAGACGAAAGAGGGGATGCCTTCCGGGGCATCCCCAAGCTTAGTTGCTTGGATCTTCCTTGGATAATAACTTGGGGTGCCTTGGGCATCCCCAAGCTTAGGGTCTTGTCACTCCTTATTCTCCTCATATCTATGTCTCACCCAAAACTTGAAAACTTCAATCACACAAAACTTAACAGAACTTCATGAGATAGGTTAGTACGATAAAGAGGAAACCATTTAACTTTCGTACTGTCAAAGACAAGATTCATAATTGTTCTCACACAATGACTACTGTATCATATAATTTCCACAATTTATATTGAGCAATATAAGCAACAGAAACTAGAAAACAAGCAGACTATGCATTGAAAACAGAATCTGTCAAAACAGAACAGTCTGTAGTAATCTGTACTCCAACCATACTTATGCTACTCCAAAAATTCTGAAAAATAGGAAAACCTAGGTAATTTGTCTATTGATCTTCTGCAAAAAGAATCAGCATTTTATCACGCTTCTGTTAAAAATGAGAATTGTTTTCCTGAGCGCAAAAGTTTCAATTTTCAGCAAGATCAAATCAACTATCACCGTAAGCCGTCCCAAAGGTCTTACTTGGAACTTTATTGAAAGAAAAGCAATAAAACGTGATTACTATAGTAGCCTAATCATGTGAACACACAAAAACAGTACATAAAAGTGTTGGGTTGTCTCCCAACAAGCGATTTTCTTTAATGCCTTTTAGCTAGGCATGATGATTTTAATGATGCTCGCATAAAAGATAAGAATTGAAGCATAACAAGAGCGTCATGAAACACATGTCAAGCACATTTAAGCTTAACCCACTTCCTATGCATAGGGATTTTGTGAGCAAACAATTCATGGAAGCAAGAATCAACTAGCATAGGAATGCAAAACAAGCATAACTTCAAAACTTTCAACACATAGAGAGGAAACTTGATATTATTGCAATTCTTACAAGCATAAGTTCCTCCCTCATAATAATTTTCAGTAGCATCATGAAGAAATTCAACAATATAACCATCACATAAAGCATTCTTTTCATGACACAAAAGCATAGAAAACTTATTACTCTCCACATAAGCAGATTTCTTCTCATCAATAGTAGTGGGAGCAAACTCAACAAAATAACTATCATGAGAGTGAAAATTAAAATCATAATGACAAGTTTCATGGTTATCATTATTCTTTATAGCATACATGTCATCACCATAATCATCATAGATAGCAACTTTGTTATCATAGTCAATTGAAGCCTCATCCAAAATGGTGGAGTCATCACTAAATAAAGTCATGGCCTCTCCAAATCCACTTTCATCATTATAACCATCATAAATAGGAGGCATGCAATCATTAGATATAACAAATTTCCACATCAAATCTTGGGGGACTAAAAATAGCATCTTCATCAAACATAGCATCTCCAAGCTTATGGCTTTGCATATTATTAGCATCATGGATATTCAAAGAATTCATACTAAAAACATTGCAATCATGCTCATCATTTATACCAAACATTCTATTGAATTCTTCTTCTATCAATTGAGCACAATTTTCCTTTCCATCATTTTCACAAAAGACATTATAAAGATGAATAATATGATGCAACCTCAATTCCATTTTTTGTAGTTTTCTTTTACGAATCAAACCAGTGATAAAACAAGAAACTAAAAGATTCAATTGCAAGATCTAAAGATATACCTTCAAGCACTCACCTCCCCGGCAACGGCGCCAGAAAAGAGTTTGATGTCTACTATGCAACTTTATTCTTGTAGACATGTGTTGGGCCTCCAAGCGCAGAGTTTTGTAGGACAATAGCAATTTTCCCATAAGTGGATGACCTAAGGTTTATCAATCCGTGGGAGGCGTAGGATGAAGATGGTCTCTCTAAAACAACCCTGCAACCAAATAATAAAAAGTCTCTTGTGTCCCCAACACACCAAATACAATGGTAATTTGTATAGGTGCACTAGTTTGGCGAAGAGATGGTGATACAAGTGTAATATGGAAGTAGATATGGATTTTTGTAATATGAACAATAAAAACAGCAAGGTAGCAAGTAACAAAAGTGAGCACAAACGGTATTGCAATGCTTGAAAATGAGCCCTAGGGTCCGTACTTTCGCTAGTGCTATCTCTCGACAATGCTAATATAATTGGATCATATAACCACCCCTCAAAGTGCGATGAAAAATCACTCTAAAGTTCTTATCTAGCGGAGAACATAAGAAGAAATTGTTTGTAGCCGTTCTTTCCGATCAATCTATCCAAGAGTTCGTAAAAACATGACACCAAGTTATTCTTTCTGATCGATCTATCAAGAGTTCGTACTAAAATAATAGTAAGTTATTTTTTCCGATCAATCTATCAAGAGTTCGTACTAAAATAACACCAAAGCAAATTCAGATTCATAATACTCAACCCAACACAAAGAACCTCAAAGAGTGCCCCAAGATTTCTATCGGAGAAACAAAAGACGAGAACGTGCATCAATGCCTATGCATAGATTACCCCAATGTCACCTCAGGAATCCATGAGTTGAGTGCCAAATCATATATCAAGTGAATCAAAATAATACCCCATTGTCACCACGGGTATTCATATGCAAGGCATATATCAAGTGCTCTTAATCCATAAAAGTATTCAATCCGATAAAACAAAATCTCAAAGGGAAAATTCAATTCATCACAACAAGATAGAGAGGGGAAAACACCATATGATCCAACTATATAAACCAAGCCTGCGATACATCAAGATCATGAAATCTTAAGAACACGAGAGAGAGAGAGAGAGAGAGAGAGAGAGAGAGAGAGAGAGAGAGAAAGAGAGATATTAAACACATAGCTACTGGTACAAACCCTCAGACCCGAGGGTGCATTACTCTTCTCATCATGGTGGCCGCCGGGATGATGAAGAAGGCCACCGGTGATGATTTCCCCCTGCAGCAGGGTGCCAGAACGGGTCTAGATTGGTTTTCCGTGGCTACAGAGGCTTAAGGCGGCGGAACTTCCGATCTAGGGTTACCCCGAGGGTTTTTGGAATATTTGGGAATTTATAGGGTGAAGAGGGGGTGCGGGAGGCCACCGAGGTGGGCACAACCCACCTGGGCGTGCGTGGGCCCCCAGGCATGCCCTGGTGGGTTGTGCCCCCCTCGGGGCACCCCCAGGTGCTGCTTTGGCCCAACGGATGTCTTTTGGTCCATAAAAAATTCACAAAAAGTTTCACAGTGTTTGGACTCCGTTTGATATTGATTTCTTGCGATGTAAAAAACAAGCAAAAAACAACACCTGGCACTGGGCACTGGGTCAATAGGTTAGTCCCAAAAAATGATATAAAGTTGCTATAAAATGATTATAAAACATCCAAGAATGGTAATATAACAACATGAATACTTCATAAATTATAGATACGTTGGAGACGTATCAACGCAATGATCTATCCATGGAGATTCATAACAACGA